>NC_142957.1:19240411-19260411 GCF_046866305.1 Octopus bimaculoides
TACCGCTCTAAACACCCCAGTAACAGTTACCCGTCCTAGATACTGAGCTCCGGAGAGAAAATACAAGAATTGACGGAACTGTTCCACCCTGTCTACTCCACTCACACCACTCTAAACCTGTGGCTGATCCACGGGTAACCCGTAGTGACTCTGCGATGTCAAGTACTGCCAAGATCAACATCCTCGTAGCAGCCTTAGTTGGTGTAATGAGGAATGTATCCCCACTATGCCAACCACGACAACAACACATCCAGCACCATATATTCCGAATGCAACGTTCCGGATACACACAGCATTATAGAATCAGGGTGTACAATGGAGCGGAAACAAAATTCGAACGCATCCTAAGAGATGCTGAAAACGGTATATGGCCCCTGTACCGCAACAAGTTCTGGAATAGGTTAGAGGGGGAGGCCAACAAAAGAAATAAGAACGATACTTGGTATGATAACAAGAAGTTTCACAGTGTAATGTTTGTTGATGCTACACCTATGAACGTATTAAGTAAGGCATTCAAGAAAATCCTGCACACAACTGGCCTTAAGATCAAAGTTGCAGAAAAGACTGGTAGGACTATCAAATCTGTATTATGTAGATCATATCCGTTTGATAGAATCATCTGTCAAAATAATTGTGCAGTATGTCCTACCAGATCAAGTGCCAAGAAGGAGCTTGCGCGACTAACCCAGAGTCATACATTGGTGAGACTTCTAGGAGTATCAATGATAGGCTCAAAGAACACCTGGACAACTGCATTGAAAAGAAACCAAACTCCATCTTCTACCAGCATGCTGTAGACTGCCACAAGGGCTCGTTAGGGAGACTTAATTTAAATATCTTATCCACACATCCCACTGATGCAATGCTGAGACAAGTCATTGAAGCTGTCTGTATACAGGAATACAAACCCTCTCTCAACCGTAAATGCGAGTGGGGTAACATCCAGATTCCACTCGGGAGTACACCTCTATAATCACCCTCCTCTCTCTTTTACATGTGGAATTCCATTCCCTACATACATGTTGAGATGCATAATACATACATATATGTAGTTATATATAACCGTATGAGCGTATATAGTTTGATATGTATGTACGTATGTGCAGATGCATATGTGTGTGCACGTGTGTGTATGTGTTGCGCGTTGTGTATATGACTATGTGCGTATGAACATGTGTAGATATGAGTATGTGTAGATACATCTATGTGTGGCATGTTTATGTGTGTTAAAAAAAAGGTTATAATAAAATAACAATATTAAAAAAATGCATGTTTGAATTTAACCGTTATCCTTGTATTAGTGTCATATATATTTGTATATATGTATGTGTGTGTGTATATATGTGTATATATGTATAGGTGTAGTGATGGATAAGCGTATATGTGTGTATACTTTAAGATTATACGTATATTTGTGAGTGTGTGTGAGTGTCAATATGAGCGTGTGTACTTGTATATACGTATACGCAAGGTTATATATGTGCATATAAGCAAGGTTATATATGTGCATATAAGCAAGGTTATATATGTGCATATAAGCAAGGTTATATATGTGCATATAAGCATACATTCGTTGTATCCATTCACCGTTAGACGGTGGTGAGAGGGACAAAGGCACACAGACACACATATATGTGTGTGTGTGTGTGTTTACATATGTGTAGATGCATATGTGTGTGTATATACAACCTTCAACAAAGTAAGTCGTGTATACAACTTGAACTGACGCACATATCCGTACATAAACATACGTTCACATGTACACAAACACCCACCCGTATCTCTATCTGTCTATATGTCTGTACTTACACCCGTGCAGTTGGCACATGTGAAATTGCATTGTTGTTATGTAGTTTCATCATTACGTATAAGCTACACAGCAAAAGTACGTAAAGGGAAGCAAGCAGACCATGTTGATATATAATAACAATGTAATGTTAGTATTAGTTATGTTAAAGCAATGGGCATATATACACAAATGTGCCCCACCAATTTGCATGTACACAGATGATTACGCGATATAGGTATATGTGTGTGCCTCTCTCTCTCTCTCTCTGTATATGTGTGTGTATATATATATATATATATATATATATATATATATATATATATGTATATATATATATATATATATATATATATATATATATATATATATATATATATATGTATATATATATATATATATATATATATATATATATATATATATATGTATATATATATATATATATATATATATATATATATATATATATATATATATATATATATATGAACGTTATATATACATTCACGTTAAATATACAGATACTTAAATGGTCAAATATATTTATATATTTCTACAAAATGATTTATCTAAAGTTTGATGATAAAAGTACACTAAAAAAAAAAATTGTGCTCCTAGCGAGTTTCGACCTCAGAATCTCTGTCTAACTTCAATGTTGATCTTCAAGGTCGTACCCACTCAAATCTATTTAGTCGAAAGTATAGGTATATGTATATACACACAAGTGCATGAAATATATCTCTATATACGTAAATGGTCAACTGTCATGTTTACATATATATATGTAGATATAGTATGTTTAAAGATTCACGGTAGAAAGACACAAAAAGAATTTGTGCCCCGGGTGAGTTTCGAACTCACAATCTCCGCAAAACGTCCGTCTTGTGGTGTGAAACACAAGGAAGGTACTGTCGTTAACGTATCGAGTGTACATAGCTAAGTGCATAGCTAATTTTACAGAGTGCTTTGCGACCCGTAACATCCACTTAGCTATGTACTCTCGATACGTTGACCACATTAACCTCGTCGTGAAATGTAATAATAATACAGATACGAAAACTCCCCTAAATGAGGAACAGGTGATGACAGCTATACAACACATGGCTGACCCTATCCATAGCAGCAGTGGAACGGCTACCGCAGACTACCGCTCTAAACACCCCAGTAATAGTTACCCGTCCTAGATACTGAGCTTTGGATAGAAAATACTACAATTGACGGAACTGTTCAACCCTGTCTACTCCACTCACACTATTCTAAACCTATGGCTGATCCACGGGTAACCCGTAGTGACTCTGTGATGTCAAGTACTGCCAGGATCAACATCCACGTAGCAGACTTAGTTAGAGCAATGAGGAATGTATCCCCACTCTGCCAACCACAACAACACATCCAGCACCATATATTCCAAATGCAACGTTCCGGATACACAGCATGATAGAATCAGGGTGTACAATGGAGCGAAAACAAAATTCGAACGCATCCTGAGAGATGCTGAAAACGGTATATGGCCCCTGTACCGCAACAAGTTCTGGAATAGGTTAGAGGGGGAGGCCAACAAAAGAAATAAGAACGATACTTGGTATGATAACAAGAAGTTTCACAGTGTAATGTTTGTTGATGCTACACCTAAGAACGTATTAAGTAAGGCATTCAAGAAAATCTATATGTATCCATTCGTTGTATCCATTCATCGTTAGACGGTGGTGAGAGGGACAAACGTACATACACAGACACACATATATGTGTGTGTGTGTTTACATATGTGTAGATGCATATGTATATGTGCGTGTATATACAACCTTCAACAAAGTAAGTCGTGTATACAACTTGAACTGACGCACATATCCGTACATAAACATACGTTCACATGTACACAAACACCCACCCGTATCTCTATCTGTCTATATGTCTGTACTTACACCCGTGCAGTTGGCACATGTGAAATTGCATTGTTGTTATGTAGTTTCATCATTACGTATAAGCTACACAGCAAAAGTACGTAAAGGGAAGCAAGCAGACCATGTTGATATATAATAACAATGTAATGTTAGTATTAGTTATGTTAAAGCAATGGGCATATATACACAAATGTGCCCCACCAATTTGCATGTACACAGATGATTACGCGATTTAGGTATATGTGTGTGCCTCTCTCTCTCTCTCTATCTCTCTCTCTTTCTTTCTCTCTCTCTCTTTCTCTCTCTCTCTCTCTCTTTCTCTCTCTCTCTCTCTCTCTCTCTCTCTCTCTCTCTCTCTCTCTATATATATATATATATATATATATATATATATAATGGTCAAATATATTTACATATTTCTACAAAATGATTTATCTAAAGTTTGATGATAAAAGTACACTAAAAAAAAAATTGTGCTCCTAGCGAGTTTCGACCTCAGAATCTCTGCCTAACTTCAATGTTGATCTTCAAGTTCGTACCCACTCAAATCTATTTAGTCAAAAGTATAGGTATATGTATATACACACACGTACGTGAAATATATCTCTATATACGTAAATGGTCAACTGTCATGTTTACATATATATATGTAGATATAATATATTTAATGATTCACGGTAGAAAGACACAAAAAAATTGTGCCCCGGGTGAGGCTCGAACTCACTACCTCCGTAAAACTTCCGTCTTGTGGTTTGAAACACAAGGAAGGTACCGTCGTCAACATATCGAGAGTACATAGCTAATTTTAAACAGTGCTTTGCGACCCGTAACATCCACTTAGCTATGCACTCTCGATACGTTGACCACATTAACCTTGTCGTGAAATGTAATAATAATACAGATACGAACACCTTATTAAATGAGGAACAGGTGATGACAGCTATACAACACATGGCTGACCCTATCCATAGCAGCAGTGGAACGGCTACCGTAGACTACCGCTCTAAACACCCCAGTAATAGTTACCCATCCTAGATATTCAGCTATGGAGAGAAAATACTACAATTGACGGAACTGTTCAACCCTGTCTACTCCACTCACACGACTCTAAACCTGTGGCTGATCCACGGGTAACCCGTAGTGACTCTGTGATGTCAAGTACTGACGCACATATCAGTACATAAACATACGTTCACATGTACACACAAACACGTCTACACACTTATCCTATTACTCACGTACATCCATAAGTACATACGTGCATACTCACATACATACATATATACATGCATGCGGATAGGCATGCACACATGCATACGCATGTACACAGATGCATACGCGCACACATGTACACGCACATACATACATACATACATACATACATACATAAATACACACATACATACATACATATATATCATGAACTAAGTGTTACTTTCTCAGATGCAGCACAATCTTGTCAGTGAACAGGTCATCGCGGTCTGAAAGCGACGAAAATATTTGGACAGATTAAATTTAAATGTTGAGGAGTAGGAGTGGCTGTGTGGTAGGTAGCTTGCTTACCAACCACTTGGTTCCGGGTTCAGTCTTCAGCTATAGCCTCGGACCGACCAAAGCCTTGTGAGTGAATTTGGTAGACAGAAACTGAAAGAAGCCCGTCGTATATATGTATATGTGTGTGTGTATGTTTGTGTGATCGCTTGTCAACCGATGGTGGTGTGTTTATGTCCCCGTAACATAGCGGTTCGGCAAAAGAGACCGATAGAATAAGTACTAGGCTTACAAAAGAATAAGTCATGGGGCTGATTTGCTCGACTAAAGGTGGTGCTCCAGCATGGCCGCAGTCAAATGACTGAAACAAGTAAAAGACTAAGTGAATCTGACGGCTTTTGTGTGTTATTTTAAATGGCTTATAAATACCTTCTATGCTGTAATTATATATGTATATATAAATATACGTATATATAAATATACGTATATATATAAGTATACGTGTGTGCCTCTCTCTCTCACTCTCTCTCTCTCTATATATATGAACGTTATATATACTTTCACGTTAAATATACAGATACTTAAATGGTCAAATATATTTACATATTTCTACAAAATGATTTATCTAAAGTTTGATTATAAAAGTACGTTAAAAACAAATTGTGCTCCTAGCGAGTTTCGACCTCAGAATCTCAGTCTAACTTCAATGTTGATCTTCAAGTTCGTACCCACTCAAATCTATTTAGTCGAAAGTATAGGTATATGTATATACACACACGTACGTGAAATATATCTCTATATACGTAAATGGTCAACTGTCATATTTACATATATATATGTAGATATAATATATTTAAAGATTCACGGTAGAAAGACACAAAAAAATTGTGCCCCGGGTGAGGCTCGAACTCACAACCTCCGCATAACTTCCGTCTTGTGGTTTGAAACACAAGGAAGGTACTGTCTATAAGTACGGCGCGCTAACCGATTGTGCCACCGGGGCAGCTGATCAATTTGCTCCTAATTTAAGTATGTAAATGAAAACACTTCATTTTGCTCCACTCATTTACCTCCCTTTGCGCTTCCGATTGAGCAGGTGGTTGTTGTTGTTGTGCATGTTGTGGTGGCGATGTCGGTGGTGGTGGTTGTTGTTGATGTCGTTGTTGTTGCTATTGTTGGCGAACCGGCACAATTCTTAGCACACCGGACAAAATGCTCAGTGGCATTTCTTCCGGCTTTTATATTCCGAATTCGAATGCCGCCGACTTCGATTTTTGCCTTTGAATCCTTTCGTGATCGATAAAATCAGAAGCGTCTGAGCACTGAGATCGATATGATCGACTTCCCCCGCCCCTCCCGCCAAATGCAGAAGGAATTTATTAAGGCGGCGAGATGGCAGAACCGTTAGCGACAAGCCGTCCGTCGCTACGCTGCGAGTTCCAATTCCGCTGAGGTCGACGTTGCCTTTCATCCTTTCGGGGTCGATAAAAAAAAAAAGTACCAGCCGAGTACGGGGATCGATGTAACGGATCATGCCCCTCCCTCAATCACTTGTGCCTATAGCAGAAACGATTATTATTAATATTATTATTATTATAAGTAGTAGTAGTAGTAGTAGTAGGCAACGAGTTGGCAGAAACATCAGCATGCCGGACAAACTGCTTAGCAGCATTTCGTCCGTTTTTGCGTTCTGAGTTCAAACTCCGCTGAGGTTGGCTTTGTCTTTCAGCCGTTCGGGGGCGCCTCCCCTCAAATTTCAGGCCTTCTACCAAGAGCAGCGGAAAGCTGACGGGATTGTTTGCGTGAAACAGAGCTCAGAAAGTCAAATTCCGCCCGTGTCGACTTCACTTTCCATTCTTCTGGGGGTCAAAGTACCCGTCAAAGACTGGAATCGATTGAATTGTCCGTCCCCCTCCTCTCAAAATCAGCAAGCGTTGTGTTGTTCGTCGTTGTTGATGTTGCCATGTCAACGCCTGCTTCTCCATCATTGTAAGACTCTTCGACAATAAGAACCCTTTCTACTCTAGGCAAAAGGCCAGAAGTTTTTAGGAAGGGGACCAGTCGATTAGATAGACCTCATTACGCAACTGATACTTAATATAATCGACCTCGAAAGGATGAAAGGCAAAGTTGACTTCGGCGGAAATTGAACTCAGACTGCAGCGGTCGACGAAATAGCGGTGTCGGTATTTAAATTATTTTAATTATTTAAACAGAAACACAGAAAGTGGTCCCTGGGGGATGACAGTACAAAAAGCAGGACACATGAGGCCCTGAATAAATGGGAGGATCATCGGGATTTTCAAAGGGTTTTGAGTGGGTGAGTGAAACGTCCCCTCTCAACGTTGTTGCTGGTGGTTTGGACACTTTGAATGATGTAGTCTTAGATATACAATGACAGGAAAGGAAACAGTTGGCATGGTCATGGCTGGAACGTCTTTCATCATAGATCTGCTGTATTAGAACCAAAGTGATAACATCAACAACCACCACCACCACCACCACCACCAACACCTCCACCACCACCACCACCACCACCACCACCGTCATCATCATCACCACTAAAACTGGAGATGTAAAACAGGAGCAAAGAAGGCCATAGTTTTTCTATATTTATTACACTTTTTAAATTTTTATTTTATCTTTTATTCTTTTCCAATTTATTTCTGAAATCTTACATCACTGCTCCCCTCCCTCACCCGCCAACATTAACCCCCCTCTTCCCCCTCCCTACTTCAGCTCCTATTTTCAACCTCCCTTTATCTCAACTCCATCCCTTTCTCACCTTTGTGATAAGAACCACATGGAAAGGGGGGAAGGAGGATGAAGAGGAAGAAGAGGCGGGTGGTAAAAAGTGAGACCCCCTACCACATACACACACATGCAACATAGACACACATATACGCATACATGCACACACACACACACACACACACAGGTACACAAAAGGAAGGAAAACAAGAGTTCGCTTTACTGGTTGTCATGGCTGACTAGTTTTGCAGTCAGGAGACCAGAAGACAATCTGGAAATATTGTTATGAAATGAAGTTTGGTGTTAAACTGGGCGAAAACATTGCAAAAACTTATGACATGCTCCAGACTGGTCGTGGATTAACTTGTATGAACTGAGCATTTGTTTTTCACTGGCACAAGGGGCCAGGAAAAGCAAGTCCACTGGCAAGCTCATACTGATCCCCTTTTTTCCACAGCAAGGGCATCATCAGCACCCACTGGCTTCCCTCTCACCAGAAAGGAACACTAAGAATACTTTGCGGAGGTTTTGAGGGTGTTCAGGAAGTGGTCCCATCAGAAAGGGCCACAGCACCAGCGCCAGGACAAAGTGCCAATCCACATTTCCATCGTGGTAAGCAACTCCTTGACAGAGATGGGCATCAAAACTACCCCTCACCCTCCCTAAGGGTGTTCCCTAAGCTGAAGGAGAGAAAGGAGGCTGTGACAAGGGTCCTGGATACCTTCACTTTTGGAGGATTTCCGTGGGGCTTTTACAAAGTGGCTGGACCTCTACAAGTGCGTTGAAGTGAAAACAATCTCTTTTGAAGGAGATTGGAGTTCTGGGCTTCTCTGGAAGTAATAAATGTCCCTCTTGAACAAGTCTCAAAACTTCCAGAATACTCTTTGTGTGTGGGGGGGGGGGGGTGTACACCAAATCCACTCACAAGGCTTTTTCTTTTTTTGGCCTGGGGCTATAGTAGAAGACACTTACCCAGTGGGCCACACAGTGGAACTGAAAGCAGAGCCATGTTATCACAAAACAAACTTCTTATCCACACGGCCACAGTGGATCAAGAATATATATATATATATATATATATATGTAGAGAGAGAGAGAGAGAGAGAGAGAGAGAGAGAGGAATGTTCGTGTGTGTGTATATATTTTTATTTATAGTTTAACCATTTGAAACCAACCCAGCTGAAACCACCTCTGGCTCCGTAGTACAAATGTCTTGTTTGCATAAGTTTTGAATTAAAAAATCCTCCAGCAAACCTTAGTCACAGTTTATGTTCCTAACCCTAACCCTAACCCTAGCTGAAGGATAATAAAGTTATTTTACTAAAGACTTTGTTATATTTAAAGTAATTGAAAGAAACACAGAAGCAGCTCAACAGAAATACAGTAACGAAAGGGTTAAACTGTTGGATCCCAACCAGGGGTCCACATGACCCTTAAGTCTCCATACAAGATTTTGTTGTTAAAATTTATCTCCAATAAAATTGTTACAAAACATGAAGTGTTTCAACAATTTTTTTTTATACAATTCCTAGAAATATTTAATTACAAAACTATAAAAGGGTTTCATAGGCAAAAAATGGTTGAGGATCCCTGAGAAATGCTAACAAGAAAATGGGTTCACGTTCTTTGTTTGTGGAGAGTGGCAGGTTGAGAGAGGGGACAGTCAGAGTTCCCCACAGGGTGACAGCCTTCACTGCTCAGCTACTGTTGGGGTATAAGTGTACCTTGGAATGAAAGCCACTACATAGTTCCATGCAGTTCATATCTAGAACTACTAACATCACCACCACCACCACTCCCTCCGCAATGGTTATACATTCACTCCACCCACCACGTAATTCTGCACCCTTCCCCCACCAGCTTCACCCCTCTCATTCACCACACTCATCTCCCTCCTTCACCCCCCCCACCTCTGGACCCTCGTTCCACCCCCTCCACGTAATACCACACCACATCTTTATCACAAACCCACTCACATCTGGCCTTTTTCATTCCTCCCCCCACTCTCTTCTCCCCCACATCACAGCCATCTTACAGGGCTGTCAATGCTTCTGCAAGAGAAGGCACAAGCTGCTTTTCATACACACATCATGCATACCTACAGACACACACACACACCATATATGTACAAACACACACAATATATATATATATATATATATATATATATATATATATAGACATGCATGTGTGTGTATCTGATTGTGTATACACATGTATATATATATATGTATGTGTGTGTGTGTGTGTGTATGTGTGTATATATATATATATATATATATAAACAATATATGAGTATATGCATATATATGTACATGTATGTACATACCTTCATCTACATGTACATATAGATACATAACTGGGTACATGACGTGGCAAAAGAACATGGACAAAATGATAAACAAGGTACAACAAACAAACAAGCCACACACAGGTGTCGCTGTTGTAGTAAGTAACTTACTTCCCAACCACAAGGTTCTGGGTTCAATCCCACAGCATGGTACTTCGGGCAAGTATCTTCTACTATAGCCTCGGGCCAACCAAAGCCTTGAGAGTGGATTTGGTAGACGGAAACTGAAAGAAGCCTGTCGTGTGTGTATATATATATATATATAAGGAAATAATTTTATTTTCAAACGCAGGAGAATGCTAATGATGTAGCATAAACAGGATAAACTATCTGCCATGAGACTCGAACTCACATCCCTGTGATTACACATCAAGTGCTAAACTACCCGGATGACAAATTCTTCTGCAATTTTAGGATATTTAAATCTAGCTTTAGAAAACAGTATCCTACGGTAAATTCAACTTGGGTTGAAAGTCAACAAACAAAGTTTGCTTCAGATGTATTGAGACGTATTGAAAGATACGGATAAAGCAATAATCTTATTTTCAAATACAGGATAATGTTAATAATATAGTATGAACAGGATAAACCATCCATATTTTGCAGAAATTTCTGCAAAATATGGATGGTTTGTGCTAAGAGTAGAAAGGGTTTTTATTATTGAGGGAGAGAGCAGTGCATACCATCAAAGTGATGCTGGGTTACAAATATACAAAGCCCAGTATACCCATCTGATAAGGGTACACCAGGCACATGCATCTTAACTATATGTATGTGTGACATGGTGATTTCATATTAAGTGTGCATGACCTAGCAGGTGGGACCAGTTAGAATTTCCACATAGCCTCCATTGAACAAACTTACCCAGGTTATCGTGCCCCCTTTTGTAGTGCTTCTGGGCCAGCTTCTTCACCACTCACAGTTTGTGAGATTCTTTCATTTCTGCTGCCACACATCCTACAAAACAGTGATTTCCTACTCTTCTTAATCTATTTGCAACTCGTAATTACTTTCCAGAGCTTCTTCCTCAATGCCTCATTGAATCCTTTCAGATCACTTTTTCTCCAAGTGATCTCCAAGTGTTGGTTTCGTCTTTTCCTTCCATTTCTCTCAGGCATTCCCCATACAATGGTTTCCTTTCCCACTTGTTTCTTCTTCTTCTTCATCTTCTTTCTCAAATATATTTGTGGATGCATTGCATTATTCGTTCAGGTATTCTATCGTTAATTCCAACAGCAGCAGCAAGCAAGGATCCACTCTGCTCTTTGATCTACCTATCCCACACTGTTCTTCTTCTTCTTGTTGATGACACAGGTCTTGCGTCCTATGATGCCTCTTCCTCCCTTCTTCCGAGGCACACACAGTCTGTCAGCATTGCTTTTGGGGTGTAATTCCTTGTTAATTGTGTCATCACTTCTCTGATTTTCCTGTCCATTTCCACTTGAAGAGCACCATTTGCGTGGGGCCAGTGCCAGTGCCATCTGACTGGTACCTGTGCCGGTGGTACATAAAAGCACCAACTACACTCTCGGAGTGGTTGGCATTAGGAAAGGCATCCAGCTGTAGAAACCATGCCAGATCAGATTGGAGCCTGGTGTAGCCATCTGGTTCACCAGTCCTCAGTCAAACCGTCCAACCCATGCTAGCATGAAAAGTGGGCATTAAATGATGATGATGGGGATAATTATACATACACACCAACACATACACATATATAGAGATGGAAACATACATATACACAAATATATACACACACACAAAGATATATACATATGTATATATGTACATATATATATATATGCACATATATATATATATATATATATATATATATATATATACACACACATATACATATATGTATATGGACATATATATATATATATATATATATACACATGCACATATATACATTTATTTACACACATACCCACACACATATATGTCTAAGTTAGGCTCAGGGCCAGATACATAAAATTGAAGTTAGTTGTTTAAATCAACCCCGTTCCCCCCACTTCCTAGCAGTCTGGTATATTATTTTGGTGACCCTCAAAATGTTAAAAGGTAATGTTAACCTCGGCGGGATTTGATCTCTGAACATCAAGGCATTTCTTAAGTCTTTTATTGTTTCTAATAAAAAAATTAAAAAAACTGTTGCCATTTGCTGTGCATGGCAACCCCCAACACACACACACAGCAGAAATTGTTGAGGTGCAGCGATTGTGGCTGGTGACGGGTTTGAACTGACGAAGTAGGAACATCTATTTTTAGATAGACACACAGACAGACAGACAGGTAAATAGGTAGATAGAAAGATAGATAGGTGGACAGACAGACAGACAGACAGATAGATTGCTAAGTTACAGGGACCTCAACACATCAACATCCGTTGTCAAGTGATGGTGGGTGGGGGGTGGGGGCAAACAGATACAAAGACTCACACACACATACACCCACAGATATGCGCGAGCGCGCATTTCTTTTTTGTTTGTTTCTTCTTCGTTTTTGAGTTCTGGTCAAACCTTTCCGGTTCAGAGGCCATCGACTGACCATGTGTGACGATCTGAACCTTCCCACCTCTCTCCCCCCACCACCACTCCCGTTCGCCAGCGCGTGCAGTTTGTTCCTATTCTTTCCAATTCGTTCCAAGTTGTTTTACACGAATTTTTTTTAATTTCGTTTTTGAGCTCTGGTCAGACATTCATAGTTTTAACACCCTTTTCTTTTGCCTTAAAAAGTTGTGTTTTGGATTATATTTTTATATGTCAAAGTTGTGCAATAACTAATGCATTCGGTTTTGCAATTTGTTTGCACGGGAAACCTGCCCTTTGTGGCGAATTTACCGATATTATCTAAAATTACTTTCAGCTTTTCTTCGCCATATTTTGGGGTCGTTTTTGAGACTCGGCGTCTTCGAAGCCATTCGCAGACGATCTCAGAAAGAAGGCTGGTCTCCATAGCAACGAATCTTGGCGAGGTTCATTTCTTTACCCTCCCTTCACCACGGCTTCACGAAGAAGGTAAGAAGGGGAAGGGGGGGGGGAGAAGAAGTAAGACCCGAACAGGTGCAGGTGTACGCGTGAACGCCGACACCGTTGCCACCAGCAACAAGAACAGCGATATCGTCGCAAAGGCTTCGACCTCAAAGAAGAGAAACGCCACCACCAGAAGCACTTCCAATAATTACTAATAAATATACATATATATATATAATATATGTGTGTGTATATATATATATACATACATACATAATATTAAAACAATTCAACTGCAACAAGATGAATGCAGTGTTGAAATCTCTGGAAATGCATGAGGAAAGGAATGATTTGAGGGAGATTTGGTTGCTATTTCTACCATGTCTTGCTACCATGTTGAGAATATCCCCCCCCCCTTCTCATTGGCTCATACATACATAAGAGAGTAGGTTGTGATTTGAGGAAGATTAGGCTGCTATTTTTAGCAGGTCAAGCTACCATTAAAAAGCCTTTTTCCTTGCCTTGTGTAGGTGGTAGTGTTGATGATGGGTCCGGTTTGTAGCAATGGTTGTGTTAGTGGTGGTGATGGTCGTGGTGGAGCAGAAGATAATGTAATGAAGTAATTTCTGAGATAAGTTTTTGCCATGCTTCATTTAGCCACACAACACATACAATACATGCACACACATCGTAATTTTAATTAAATTAAATTCCAGAGTTATCTACCTTACCTGTTTTAACCAGAACTAAGCATTTGCGTAACAATTGTCTGATCTCTTAGCAGCTAATTTCTATTAACTAACCCTACTTCATGGATTATGTACATTGACACTCCACCACACAAGTATCAATGTCCATCTGTCTCTGTCTGTTTGTCTCTCTATTTAATAAGTGCAGATGTGACTGTGTGTCCAGAAATTTGCTTTCCAACCACTGGCTCAATTCAGATGGCTCTTCTGAGCTGCTGAAGACTGATCAGTTTCTGGCTGGAAGGCCATATGTGTGGCAGCAGGATTCAGCTCCTGGCCCTGTCTCCAGAAAATGTCAGAAAGGGTTGGCTGAGAATTTCTACAACTTCAACAACAGCCCCTATTCCTGGCCTCATAATTTCCCCAATTGTAATCCAATGGATTACTATGGATTGCTACGTATGAGGTATGGTTGAGAAAGACGCCAACTGCCTGCCCTGCTTGCAAAATCAAGGCCAAACTGGGACCAAGATCCAGAAAGTGTTTGAAGATCTTCCCAGGGACACGGTGAAGAACACACGTTCTGCTTCTGGATCTGTCTTGAGGCCATGATGGAAGCTGAGGGCAGCTACTTCTGAATAAACTGTTATCACCCAGCCATAACATTGTTGAAAGGTTAGTGTCTTTCAACTTTCTAAAAAGGTTCTTTTCTCAATCTAAACTCTTCTCTTGAAATATTATGACTGTATCAAGGAATTTCCAAAACACTAACGAACTAACTATGCACCCACACATACATAGATGCATCATCATTGATGGTATCTGAATTCTAATTGAAGTTACTGACTCCTATTCGAGAGAATAATGCTAAAAAGTACACCACCGGATTACATATTTATGCGTATGCATGTATGTATGTGTGTAAATATAAACGTATGCGTCCATGTGTATATGTGTATGAAAGTATGTACACTAGCATATTATTATGGATATATATATATATATATATATACATGTGTTTACATTCTAAAATAAGTATTATGAATGTATGCATTCATATATCATCATCATCATCATCATCGTTTAACGTCCGCTTTCCATGCTAGCATGGGTTGGACGATTTGACTGAGGACTGGTGAAACCGGATGGCAACACCAGGCTCCAGTCTGATTTGGCAGAGTTTCTACAGCTGGATGCCCTTCCTAACGCCAACCACTCAGAGAGTGTAGTGGGTGCTTTTACATGTCACCCGCATGAAAACGGCCACGCTCGAAATGGTGTCTTTTATGTGCCACCCGCACAAGCCAGTCCAGGGGCACTGGCAACGATCTCGCTCGAAAATCCTACAGGAGCCAGTCAGGCGGTACTGGCAACGGCCACGTTCAAAATGGTGCATCTCATGTGCCACCCGCACAAGAACCAGTCCAGGGGCACTGGCAACGATCTTACTTGGCTTGCCGGGTCTTCTCACGCACAGCACATTTCCAAAGGTCTCGGTCAGTAGTCATCGCCTCGGTGAGGCCCAATGTTCGAAGGTCTTGCCTCACCACCTCAGCCCAGGTCTTCCTGGGCCTACCTCTTCCACAGGTTCCCTCAACTGTTAGGGTGTGGCACTTTTTCACGCAGCTATCCTCATCCATTCTCACCACATGTCCATACCAGCGCACTCGTCTCTCTTGCACACCACAACTGATGCTTCTAATGTTCAGCTTTTCTCTCAAGATACTTACACTCTGACGGGTATTCACATTGACATTACACATCCAACGGAGCATACTGGCTTCATTCCTTGCGAGCTTACGTATGTCCTCAGCAGTTACAGCCCATGTTTCACTGCCATGTAGCATGGTTGTTCGTACGCATGCGTCATACAGTCTGCCTTTTACTCTGAGTTAGAGTCCCTTTGTCGCCAGCAGGGGTAAGAGCTCTCTAAATATATATATATATATACATATATATATGTATGTATACATTCATATATATATATACATTCATATATATATATATATATATATATATATATATATATATATATATACATTCATATATATATGTATACATTCATATATATATATATATATATATATATACATTCATATATATATGTATACATTCATATATATATATATATATATATATATACATTCATATATATATGTATACATTCATATATATATATATATATATATATATATATATATATACATTCATATATATATGTATACATTCATATATATATGTATACATTCATATATATATATATATATATATATATATATATATACATATATATATATACATACATATATATATATATATGTATGTATACATTCATATATATATATATATATATATATATATATATATATATATATATATATATATATACATATATATATATATATGTATGTATACATTCATATATATATATATATATATATATATATATATATACATATATATATATATGTATGTATACATTCATATATATATATATATATATATATATATATACATATATATATATATGTATGTATACATTCATATATATATATATATATATATATATATATACATATATATGTATACATTCATATATATATATATATATATATATATATATATATATATATATATATATATACATATATATATATATATGTATGTATACATTCATATATATATATATATATATGTATGTATACATTCATATATATATATATATATATATATATATATATATATATATATATATACATCTATTTATCTATCTTTATATATATATATATATATATGTGTGTGTGTGTGTGTGTGTGTGTGTGTGTGTGTGTGTATATTTGTATATATGCATACATATATATATTTGTATATGCATATACCCACACACTGCTACCCATACATAGGTGTACACTCATTTATACACACACACACACACACATGAGCACATACAGACGTGTGTGTGTGTGTGTGTGTGTGTGTGTGTGTGTGCATGCATTTGCATATGTATGTACACGTACTTTTCTATATAAAAAAAACTCATCATTTTAACCCTGCCCCCCCTCTTTTCCTCTCTCCCATCTGCTATTGTTTACTCAGTAATTTGGTAGCGCTGCTTCCCCCCACGCCCATCCCCCACTACTTCCCTCATTACCGTAACATGAAGTTTGCTTCCGTCTATAAACGTTGTTTCCGGCGCTGATTATAGACATGTCTCTCCTGCTTGTGTATATGGAAGCAAGTGTGTGTGTGTGTGTGTGAATGCATAGATATGCAATCACATATACAAATATATATAGATACATATAGATACATACATACACACACACACACACACATATATATACAAACACACACACACGCATATATTATATATCATATATGTGTGTGTATGTATATAATATATATATATATATATAGATAATCATTTTCATTGCATGTTTGGGTATATATGTATATATATATATACATACATATATACATACATATACATATGTATCTATATACACACACACTCATGTGTACACACTATCCATAGATGCATGTATATAGATACATATATATACACACACACACTGATACATGGGCATGGACATGGTTATTGTTGCTGGAAAGCATACATACCTAATTATACAGATTATTTACTGTTATGATATAAACTCATTCACAAAGACGCATTTTTATATGCATGCCAACAGACATAGACACATGTGCACACATGCATGTATGTAGAAGGATACATGTGTACCTTCTTCCTCAATTACTGATGTATATATTCACACATACGCGGGCGTGTGCATGTATGTGTGTTCACATATACACACATCTATTTATATATGCAGGATGTTCACAGCAATCATTTTGATGCTTGTGTGTATAAATATGTACCTATGTACATATATTATCATGTAAAACAGTTTGATTCAATCCCATGCAACTTATAGCTTTGTAGGTTACTTACACGACCCTGCAAAAGTTGCATGGGGCCAAATCAAATTAGTTTAAATAAGACCCGGCAAGCCAAGTGAGACCCTAATCCAAGGCCTCTGCCAGGGGTGTAGCCAGCCCACTTATGCGTACCTTCTGTTACTGAAGACCTGTTGAGGCAAATGAAATCGAAATCGTAATTGAACCAAATTCGATAAATGGCACATGTGCCAGTGGAGCGCTAACAGTACTGTCCGAACATGACCATTGCCAGAGCAGCTGTCTAGCTTCCATGCCAGTGGCTCGTAAATAGCACCATTTGAGGGTGATCGTTACCAGCATCGCCTTACTGGCACGTGAAAAAACATTCGAGCAAGGTCACTGCTAGTGCCGCTGGACTGGCTCTTGTGGGGGTGGCACGTAAAATACACCATTTTGAGCGTGGTCATTGCCAGTACTGCCTGATTGGCCCTTGTGCCGGTGGCACGTAAAAGCACCCACTGCACTCTCGGAGTGGTTGGCGTTAGGAAGGGCATCCAGCTGTAGAAACATTGCCAGATCAGATTGGAACCTGGTGTTGCCATCTGGTTTCACCAGTCCTCAGTCAAATCGTCCAACCCATGCTAGCATGGAAAGTGGACGTTAAACGATGATGATGATATATACATACACACATGCATATATGGATGCAGGACGTCACCAACAGTGCAAACAACATGAAATACGTAAACAAACGAGTTAAATATGTAAACAATGAGAAAAAATATGGTAAACAGGACAAGTAAACAGAGAAAGGAGCCTTCATCAGTTGTCAGCTGTCTCTCTATGACAGTATGAGTCTTCAAAGACAGTTGGTCCCATAAATTCTAAAAGAAAATTTAGGATTTATATATATATGGATATATATAACGATTGTAGCGTGGAAGGTGTTTATAAGCCTTTTAAAATAACACAAAAGCCGTCAGATTCACTTCAACATTTAAATTTAATTTGTCCAAATATTTTCGTCGCTTTCAGACCGCGATGACCTGTTCACTGACAAAATTGTGCTGCATCTGAGAAAGTAACACTTAGTTCATGATATATATGTATGTATGTATGTGTGTATTTATGTATGTATGTATGTATGTATGTATGTATGTATGTATGTATGTATGTGCGTGTACATGTGTGCGCGTATGCATCTGTGTACATGCGTATGCATGTGTGCATGCCTATCCGCATGCATGTATATATGTATGTATGTGAGTATGCACGTATGTACTTATGGATGTACGTGAGTAATAGGGTAAGTGTGTAGACGTGTTTGTGTGTACATGTGAACGTATGTTTATGTACTGATATGTGCGTCAGTACTTGACATCACAGAGTCACTACGGGTTACCCGTGGATCAGCCACAGGTTTAGAGTCGTGTGAGTGGAGTAGACAGGGTTGAACAGTTCCGTCAATTGTAGTATTTTCTCTCCGGAGCTCAGTATCTAGGACGGGTAACTATTACTGGGGTGTTTAGAGCGGTAGTCTACGGTAGCCGTTCTACTGCTGCTATGGATAGGGTCAGCCATGTGTTGTATAGCTGTCATCACCTGTTCCTCATTTAGTGGAGTGTTCGTATCTGTATTATTATTACATTTCACGACAGGTCTATCCACGACAACCTCCATCTCATGCGCTACATCATAGAGAGGGTGGGTAACGAAGCTGGCGTGGGTGGGGCTTTGATCAATTTAGATCAGTTTAAAGCCTTCGATAGGGTCGACCATCGATACCTGGCAGCTGGCTTCGGTCCGGTCTTCCGCGGGTGGATAGCTGCTTTATACAGCGGCATCTGCTCGATCATACGGGTGAACGGCCATCTATCGGAACTGTTCAACATCTCGCGTTCGGTTCGCCAAGGGTGTCCTCTCTCCTCCCTTCTGTATGTATTGACTCCCGAGCCATTACTGTGGAAGTTGGAGGCTTTGAGGGACGTCCCGCGTGATCTGGGATGTGGAAGGAGCGTGTCTGCCTATGCCGACGACGTCACCGTGATGGTGTCGAGCCACAGGCATATTGACCTGATTGGCGAGACACGAAACGAGTATGAAGCGGTGACAGGTGCGAAAATTAACGAGGAAAAGTCAATGGGCTTG
>NC_142957.1:19282381-19297381 GCF_046866305.1 Octopus bimaculoides
TCAACAAAATCAGAAAAACTACTTACCTTTGGCAATTTGCCAACTATAACAGAAAACATGATATGCAAACAACGAGCAAAATATCAACCAACAACATTTGAAAGTCAGATTTTTTTTTTTTTTTTTAAAGTCAGATTGTTTTGTTTTTTTTTAAGTCAGATTTTTTTTTTTTTTAAGTCAGATTGTTTTTGTTTTTTTAAGTCAGATTGTTTTTGTTTTTTTAAGTCAGATTATTATTATTTTTTTTTAAAGTCAGATTGTTTGTTTTTTTTAAGTCAGATTTTTTTTTTTTTAAGTCAGATTATTATTATTTTTTTTAAAGTCAGATTGTTTTTTTTTTTTAAGTCAGATTTTTTTTTTGTTTTCTTATGTCGAATCATGAAATAGAAAAACTACTTACCTTTGGCAATTTGCCAGCTATAACAGAAAACATGATATGCAAACAACGAGCAAAATATCAACCAACAACATTTGAAAGTCAGATTTTTTTGATTTTTTTAATGTGTTGAATCATGAAATACACTTGTTTACTAAATACAGTTGTCCTTGTATTCACACAGTATTCTTTATCGAAACTTATCAACCACATAAGGTTCTTACCACATTGTCTGAGAATGAAATTACTATATACAGGGGGACCCAAAAGTAGGTTCACAGTTCTTCAACAATCTCTTTTGCATTCATATATTAACAGTTTAGATCTTAATTATAAAAAAATATGAAACCATTATTCTATGCCAATTTAGTTAATTGTAAGGTAGAAGGCATGTAAATAGCACCTTTTGAGCGGGATCGTTACCAGCGTCGCCTTCCTGGCATCTGTGCCTGCGACACACGTGAAAGTGCATTGCATCCACAAGTCATCAAGCTAATCATTATCATGCGAAATGAAGTTGATGTTTTTATTTATAATAGAAACAAATTAATTATTGCAATGAAAATATGAAATACAATTAACATGTATATGTATCATCATCATCATTTAACATTCGTTTTTCAGGCTGTCATGGGTTGGACTATTTCACATGATCTGAGACGAATTACTACACTTAGCACTAATGTGTGTTTTGACATGGTTCTCTATGTCTGAGTAACAGTTTTGGTAACACTGACACTAGAAAAATGACCAAGTAAACTTCAAGGCAGAGTAGATTGCTAGTAGTGAGAGAGGTGGCTTCATCCTCAGCTGTAGTATGATAGAGGGACAGGTAGAGGTGTGTTGCTGCAGAGAAAGCACATGGCTACCCCGCATCTAATTATCACATTTTCGTTGCTAAAGTGAAACTAAGAAACAGAAAACTGTGTAAGCCAAGGAACAACTGTATTTTATGAAAACATTGCAGAAGGAATTAAACTGAAACAGATATCAACAGGACACATACAACCCGTGCTAGTATGGAGAAAATGATGATTACTTATTTATTATTATTATTATTATTATAACAACAACAACCACAATGATAATAACACCCTACACTCTGTCTTCTACAACCCTAACCCTAACCCTAACAACTAATCTTATGACATGACAAGGATCTCCCCCACAGACTTACCCTTCAACAAAAGGGTATGTATCCCACCCCAAATCGACAGTGAAACAGAAGAGTCTAGAAATAGACTCCGACATATCTTAGACCAATACAACAAATCCACTAAAAAACATAGTGAGGAGGGGACCCACCAAATCAGCTCCTTTGTAGACAGAGGCCTACATAAACTGAGACAGCGAATTAGGAACAGGGAATTAGTGTGCCTCCCTACGGACAGGTCTGGCAGACTGTCAATAGACAGCCGTCAGAACTATGTCCAAACCATGCAACAACACATCAGTAACATGAGAGAAGTTACACAAGAACATGAAAAAGTGGAAAAAAATCCTCAACGCACACATGGGAATGTGGTGCAACATACTCCAACCTACAAAAAAGACAGCACACAATTTCCAAGCTACCAACAACAACATTCCTACACTATACGGGTTACGCAAAGACCACAAACCCTACATAAACCCTGTCATGGGACCTCCAACCAGACCAGTTTGTGGAGCAAATATCTCCAGCAACTATAGACTGTCCTACTTCCTCTCACAAGTATTACGACCTCTCATAGAGATGTCTCCACATGTCTGTGTGAGCACGGAAGATCTCCTCAGTAAAATCACTACTTGCAACCACTCCAACGACCTCACAGGTTGTGTAGTGGGTAGTATGGATGTGATTTCACTCTACCCATCTATAGACATAGATTTTGCTGTGGGGACATGCATTCAGGTGATCTATGAGAGTGAAGTGGAGTTCCACAAGGTCAACACGAGGGAACTGGGCCTCCACCTCAGACTAAGCTACGACAGTAACTATTTGGATGACCATGACCTCAGTAGATTCTGCCCCACCAGGCCACAGAGGGGAAGACCACCCATCATCACTTCAGCAGTGAAAAAGAAGCACCACTGAACGCTGGAGTGGCTGGACTGCACCCACCCAAAACCCTGAGAACAACAATCAGGTGAAGGAAATGATGGCTCACGCAATAGGGGCCAGTATAAAAACCACCTTGAAGAACCACATAGTAAAGTTCAACAAAAAACTATACATGCAGGTTCAAGGTGCAGCCATCGGCGTTGGTGTAGCTGGAGATGTGGCCGGCCTCTTCATGACCTGGTGGGACAGAAAACTTAAACATATGTTAGCAGAACGGTCCACAACTCTTCTACTTTACAGCAGATATGTAGATGACATTAATATCATAGTTAGAACCAACTTTTATTTATATGCATTTTGCTCCATTTATTGTTATTATTCATATCTTCTCAAAATGTATCACTTTAACTTGGCATCTCTACCTGTAAAACGGCTGTGATATCTTGGTTTTTTAGTGTAATTTTGCTACCTCTGGTAACTATTAACATATTTACATTGTCAAAGGTTTTTTTAAAAACTGAGATAATATTAATATATACATAAACTAATATATATGTGTGTGTGAGTATGTATATATATGCACACACAAACACACACAGCAGCAGCATCTGAACAAAAACCTTTCTTTCAAAAAAGAAAATGGTTCCAAAAACAGAAGGAAAAAAGCAAGAAACTGCAAAAATAAGAAAGGAAAGATGTTGAAGGCCAAGAGATCAGCAGGGCAAGAAGGGTATCAGAGAATGTGTAAAGGTTATAACAGGGTGCTGTGAGAACATATGGATATTGTATGATATCAGTGTGAACACAGGATGTCAGCTGATATTGGGAGAGGGCTTCTGGAGGAGGAGTCATGAACACAGAGACCCCCCTGAGTGAGGTTGAGAGAGAGAGAGACAGACAGAGAGGAAAGGGAGAGAGGAGAGAGAGAGAGACAAAAAGAGAGAGAGAGGAGAGGGAGAGACAGAAAGAGAGAGAGAGGAGAGGGAGAGAGAGAGAGAGGAGAGACAGAGAGGAGAGGAGAGAGACAGAGAGGAGACAGAGAGGGAGGGAGATGGATGGAGAGAGATGATGGATGGATGGATAAACAGAGAAAGAGTCAGACAGAGAGAACATCTTTCAGTTTTTGTTTTCTGAATCCTTTAAAAGGCGTTTGTTGTCCCCAGGGCTATAATAGAAAACAGTTGCCCATGCTATACATATACATACATACATACATATATATATATATATATATATGTATACATATTTATTTATTTATTTATTTATGTTTCAGCCAAGTGGCTGCGGTCATGCTGGTGCACCACCGTGAAAATATGTATGAGATGTATGTATGTATATCTCTCTCTCTCTCTCTCTCTCTCTATATATATATATATATATATAAAAACACATATTATATACAAATATATACAGGGTGTCCCCAAAAAGTAGACTC
This sequence comes from Octopus bimaculoides, assembly GCF_046866305.1. Taxonomy (NCBI): domain Eukaryota; kingdom Metazoa; phylum Mollusca; class Cephalopoda; order Octopoda; family Octopodidae; genus Octopus; species Octopus bimaculoides. The sequence continues at coordinate 19,286,237 of NC_142957.1, forward strand.
ACATAATGACTCCCCATCACTCATTGAATTTTTCGTTTGTCTTCAGATCGAACTGACCCCAATAATGCCCGAAGAAACAAAGTTTACCATAAAGCGCTACTGGAAGCACAAAAAGCTTCACGGAAGTGTCAAGGCAAGATGCAGAGGTGCAGCAGACCATTGCTCACGTCTGAGATGAGTTTGGATCAAATGTGGTATTCAGGATGAGCACAGCCATCAAGCGCAGCCCCTGTAAAAGAACTAGGATGGTTGGGCCTCTAATCAGGCCTTTCGCAATACTCTTCAAGCCAGGAACTTTCAGCACTCACTCGTATATGTGTGTGTGTGTGTGTGTGTGTCTGTGTGTGTGTGTGTGTGTGTACATATCTGTTACTATATCTATATTTATCTCTTCTCTCTCTCTCTCTCTGCCGGTGTTTTAATGGTGGCAGCTGATGAAGGAAATGTTTCTATGTGGCTTGCTTGTTTGTTGTACCTTGTTTATCATTTTGTCCATGTTCTTTTGCCTCGTCATGTACCCAGTTATGTATCTATATGTACATGTAGATGAAGGTATGCACATACATGTACATATATATGCATATACTCATATATTGTTTATATATGTGTATATATATATATATATAGATAGATAAAGCAATTAAGAGTATGAAGACAGGGAAAGCCCCTGGCCCATCAGGAATCACTGCAGAGATGCTCAAAATATCTGGCAGTGTTGGCTACAGCCTAGTCACCCGTATTACGAACCAGGTGATACACGAAGGAGTCATACCCAATGACTGGTGTAGCAGCACCATAGTAAACTGCTACAAAGGTAAAGGTGATGCTTTAGACACTAATAATTACAGAGACATCAAGCTGTTAGATCAGGTTATGAGAGTTACGGAGAGGGTCATAGCCCAACTAATTAGGGAGCAAATCAATTTAGATGAGATGCAGTTTGGGTTCGTGCCAGGTAAAAGCACCACTGATGCCATATTTCTAGTAAGACAGCTGCAGGAGAAATACCTAGCTAAGGATAAACCTCTGTACCTCTGAATGGTTAGTGAGAGTTGTGCGAGCCATGTACAGAGATGCTGCCAGTAAGGTGAAGGTTGGAAATGAGTACAGCAATGAATTCCGGGTAGAGGTAGGGGTCCACCAAGGTTCCGTCCTCAGTCCCCTCTTATTTATCATAGTCCTCCAGGCAATCACAGAGCAGTTCAAGACAGGTTGCCCCTGGGAGCTCCTCTATGCTGATGACCTTGCCCTAATTGCGGAGTCACTATCAGAACTAGAGGAGAAGTTTCAGGTGTGGAAGCAAGGTCTAGAATTGAAGGGCCTTAGAGTCAACCCAGCTAAAACCAAAATCCTAATAAGTAGGAAGGTAGATAAAACACAATCCCCTTCAAGTAGATGGCCCTGCTCAGTATGTAGAAAAGGAGTAAGCAGTAACTCTATAAGATGTACCCGGTGCAAGCTATGGACACATAAGAGGTGCAGCAACATCAAAGGCAGGTTAACTAGCAAGTTAGTTTTTGTTTGTGGCAGATGTTCAGGTGCAATAAAGACTGCAAACAAACAGGAAACAACTTCTATCTCATTCCAGGGTGAAAAACTAGAGGTAGTCGATAGCTTCCGCTATCTGGGCGACCAAGTTAGTAGTGGGGGTGGGTGCGCTGAAAGTGTAGCTGCTAGAATAAGAATAGCCTGGGCAAAGTTTAGAGAGCTCTTACCCCTGCTGGCGACAAAGGGACTCTCACTCAGAGTAAAAGGCAGACTGTATGACGCATGTGTACGAACAGCCATGCTACATGGCAGTGAAACATGGGCTGTAACTGCTGAGGACATACGTAAGCTCGCAAGGAATGAAGCCAGTATGCTCCGTTGGATGTGTAATGTCAATGTGAATACCCGTCAGAGTGTAAGTATCTTGAGAGAAAAGCTGAACATTAGAAGCATCAGTTGTGGCGTGCAAGAGAGACGATTGCGCTGGTATGGACATGTGGTGAGAATGGATGAGGATGGCTGCGTGAAAAAGTGCCACACCCTAACAGTTGAGGGAACCCGTGGAAGAGGTAGGCCCAGGAAGACCTGGGCTGAGGTGGTGAGGCAAGACCTTCGTACATTGGGCCTCACCGAGGCGATGACTACTGACCGAGACCTTTGGAAATGTGCTGTGTGCGTGAGAAGACCCGGCAAGCCAAGTAAGATCGTTGCCAGTGCCCCTGGACTGGCTCTTGTGCGGGTGGCACATAAGATGCACCATTTTGAGTATGGCCGTTGCCAGTACCGCCTGACTGGCTCCCGTAAGATTTTCGAGCGAGATCGTTGCCAGTGCCCCTGGACTGGCTTGGGCGGGTGGCACATAAAAGACACCATTTCGAGCGTGGCCGTTGCCAGTATCGCCTGACTGGCCTTCGTGCAGGTGACACGTAAAAGCACCTACTACACTCTCTGAGTGGTTGGCGTTAGGAAGGGCATCCAGCTGTAGAAACTCTGCCAAATTTAGATTGGAGCCTGGTGTTGCCATCCGGTTTCACCAGTCCTCAGTCAAATCGTCCAACCCATGCTAGCATGGAAAGCGGACGTTAAACGATGATGATGATGATGATGATGATATATATATACACAAATTTAATATGATCTGGGTAATAACCTCATAACATCCATTTAAAAGCCCCTATACTGTTATTGGCTACCCTATGCCATCACACAGCAAGGATGTCTCCTGAGTAGGATAAACATGCGGGACACCATTAGCATGAAGAATTTATCATTATACAACAGTTATACAACAGGAAGAGAGTAAAATGGGTTTTAATTCCAAATTACATTTGTTTCTGTACCTTTGCAGAAACTTTGAGTTGCTGAGTTTTCTTTCTCAAACCATTACACGAAGTTATTCTAGAAATAAACATCATGCATTTAGTTGTAAAATTATTTACAAAATAATATATATATATTATTTTGTAAATATATATATATATATATATATATATCTGGTGTTGCCATCCGGTTTCACCAGTCCTCAGTCAAATCGTCCAACCCATGCTAGCATGGAAAGCGGACGTTAAACGATGATGATGATATACACACACACATACATATATATACACACATATATATATGTATATATACATATACGTACATACATACATATGCATGTATGTATATTTATATGTATGCATGCATGTATGTATGTTTGTTTGTATGTGTGTATATATGTATGTGTGTGTATGTATCGTTGTAATCCGGTAGGAATTGAAACCATAAACCAATCAAAAAGAATATTTCATTTGCATTTTGGGTTGGGTATTTGAAACTAATTAATCTAATTGACATTAATTAAAGAGTTCTCAGTGTATTTCTCCTACTAACCCAATTCCATCAAATGAAAGAGGAAAGAACAACTAAAGCGAAACCCTCTTCTCGGGTTTCAAATTTCTCTTGTTTTTGTTAGAAACAGAGACAACAAACATGTTGGCACAGAATGCTTTATGAGTGCAAAAAAGGAAACTCTGCAGCCAAAGCGACTCGAAACAGACACTCAGTTTATGGGAAAGGATGCTTGAAGGAAAGAACTTGCAGAAGATGGTTTGCAAAATTCAGAAGTGGAGATTTCAGCCTTGAAGATGAAGATCGAACAGGACGTCCAGTTGAGTTTGATGATAAGATCCTTGAGGCATTACTTGAAGAAAATCCTGCATTCTCAGTTGAAGAATTGGCAATAAAGCTTAGTTCAAACCATACAACTGTTCATCGTCATCTTCAACAACTTGGAAAGGTTCCTAAACTTGGAAAATGGGTGCCTCATGGATTGTCCGAAAGCAACCGCAAATCCCGAGTTGACATCTGCTCTTCTCTCCATTCTCGCAAACTCATTTCGCCCTTTTTGGATAGACTTGTGACTGGAGACGACAAACAAAAAGACGCCACAGAACATTCAAAGCACATTTCGATATTAAAAAATAAAAGGTGAGATTATGTGCAATATTCACCCAGAGAGAGAGTATCTCTTGTGGCTGCACAGTTAATAACATGTGGTTGCCAAAGCCCAATGCTGCAGAAACACACATCATTCATTCTCATCCGCTACTGATATATTTGTGCGTTTTTAAACACAGCACGACCATAAGAGATATTATCTCCAGACAAATGCCACAGTTAGTTTAACTTTACATGATGTATTTACATTAAATATGATACACAGCTGTCTATTTTAATCCAGTCCCATTCCTGTTGCACACAACATTATATTTCATGTATTTCATTGCATATTTTTGCCTCTGTGGCCTATTTCAACATAAATCTTGGTCTATTTTAAGAAATGACTATATCTTACAAAACGTTCAGCAAACAATTTTAAATAATATTTAATCTGGGATTGAAATCTTCATCGTTTACGAGTGGAATCATTTGTTTATTGTTTTATACAAACAACAAGTCCCTGTTGTCGGCTGAGATTGGATTTCGAGACAAATGGGTGGCTTTCTTCTTGCTATATTCCTCGCAATAACTATCATCGTCATCACCCTCATCTTCATCGTCATCATCATCAACGTCTTTGTCAGGATCATTAACATCGTCATCGCTGTCATCGTCGTTGTCATCGTTGTGGCCATTGTCACGGTTATTGTCATCGCCATCATCATTACTATCATCATCGTCATTGTTGCCCTCATCATCATCATCATCATCAGGTGCCGTTATATTTTTACTGTTCCCTGGTCCCAAGTTGATGGTTACAAGGACATTAATGCATATAAAACAGACGCAGCCTGGCAGCATGATGTAAGCACAGGCGACAGTTAGTGCATCATGGGTAGCTGAGCTTTGTGGGTGGTGGTCACCAGGACCCGTTTTTGTGGTACAAGCAGAATTTCTGACTGATTGCTGATCCCCATTATCACAAACCAATCTGGGATAAGTGTAGCAGGGATTATGATTGAGCGTGTTCTCCCTGTTCAGTGGTAAATGAGGCAACAAGATCGCTTCCTATGCTGGGCAGGAGAAACATGTACAGAACTGACTGGCAAGATGCTGCGTGAAGATGGACTGGTCAGGTGAGTGGGGTGGGGGAAGCATGTTGCGTTCCCCATTTTGGGGGAGATATTCCTAACACCTCCTGAGTGACCCGCCAAGCAAAGTTCTAGTCAGTCCCCATCTCCATGAGATCCTTTGTCATCTGCCACGACCATGGTGGACTAACGCCAACGTCTCCCTGCGATCCGGATGTTGTCTTCGATGGCGTCCACGACAGCGATGAGCATTTTCTGTGGCTGAACCTGCCGAGTTGGGCAAAGAATAAACATGGGTCAACGACAGTTCCAGTTGATCCGATCAACGGAACAGCCTGATTGTGAAATTAACTTGCAAGTGGCTGAGTACTCCACAGACACGAATCTCAGGGAGGTTCAGCATGACACAGAATGTAACATGGCTGGTCCTTTTCCAATTACAGATACAACTCATTTTTGACAACTGAGTGGACGGCAGCAATGTGAAATAAAGTGATTTGCTCAAGGACACAATGTGCTGCCGGGTATCAAACTCCTGACCTTACAGTTGCAAGCCAAACGCCCTCACCACTAAGCCACGTGCCTTCATAAATAATGGATATATCTTTCCAGTGTGTGGGGGGGGGGGTACCTTCCATCTTGTTTTTTTTTGCTTGCAACATGAATGTTACATTAAAGTAAATCACAAGGGTGGTGCACCTTGACCCCCACTAACCCATATATATAGTGTCTCATAGTACTAGCTTGTGATTCATTGCATTAAAAACCTGCCTGGAGGTTACAAGTACTTAAGCTGGATTTGAACCTGGAATCTTCCGTGAACGAGGTTAATGCACTACCTTACTACAACAAAGCACCTTCCGATCGCTTTTTTTTTTTTTATCAAATTAAACAAAACAGATGTAAGAAGTGGATTTATTTTTAAAGATTAGCTGCCCCCCCCCCCCCCACGCCACCGCCGACACCACCGACAACAAAAGCACTGACAAGGCCTACTCCTCCTACCCCCTCGACCGCCTCTGTCGCCTTATAACGCAACCCATGCCTACATTGTGTACAGATGTGCCCCCCCCCAAACGAGCACACCTACACACACTTTCACCTATATGCACACATATAGACAGACATAGATATATATATACACACATTCACATACTCACGCGCCCTGTTGCGCGCCCATTCATTCACAAACCGCATCTCATTACGGGAGCAGTTACGCATACACACACACATATACAGAGTGACACACACGAACACACACACACTGTGCAGATACACACATATTTACAAAACGCTTTCATACTCACACACACACATATTTGTAGATTTTTCATACATACACATATACATTTACCCACGCACACACACACACGCATTCACCACGCGCGCAACGCCCCCCTCCCACCACCGCTCAAAGAGGTAGAGAAGTATGGGAGGGAGGGTGGGAGAGAAGGAACAGCTACTGTTTTGGTAGGAGAGGGTTTGGTAAGGATAGAGAGAGATGAGGTAAGAGTGATAGAAACAGTATGTTAGGGAGGAGGTAGGTAATAAAAGTAGGTGGGAGAGAGAGGACCCCTCTCTGTCTTATTTGTCTCCTCTTCCTCTCTTTTTCTCTATCACCCCACAATTCATTCACTAAACACAACTAATTAACGCCCCCCTTCGATCAACACGTACTCTCTGTATCTTTCTCTCTCTCTCTCTCCCGTCTTACTCTCTTCATCTCAATTTCTTCCGCCCTCTCTCTATTTTAATACCAACCTCCTCCCTCGCTTATCTCTCTCTCACTCTCTCTTACTTCCTCTCTCTCCCACCTACTTTTATTACCTACCTCCTCCCTAACATACTGTTTCTATCACTCTTACCTCATCTCTCTCTATCCTTACCAAACCCACTCCTACCAAAACAGTAGCTGTTCCTTCTCTCCCATCCTTCTCTACCTCTTTTACCCTAACACCCCCCTCTTTCCTCTCTCTCTTCCAACTTCTTTTTCTCTCTCTACGGCCGTTCCCTTTTCCACGCATACTACACACACACACACCCTCGTCCCCCACATTCAGACACTTTAAAAACATAGCCTCTCTCCCTCTCTATTTCTCTTTCTCCCACCCTTTCTTCTGTCTGTCTGTTTCCCTCTCTCTCTCTCTAACTCTTCTCCTGTCACTACCCCCCCTCTCTCTCTCTCTCTCTCTCTCTCTCTCCAGCTCTAAACACGCCACCACCCTGCCCCCCCCCACCACCACAACAAATACGCAACAACGTCCGCCTGTCGTCAACTTGCACATCATACATAATACACACACACGCACACACAAACAAACACACGCACACACACGCGCACGCTTGCCGACAGATCGTCCCAGAGTGCGGGCAGTTGAAGCAAAGCCGTATTACCTCATAATATTAGCAGCATCTATTGTTGGTGCTGTTGTTGTTGTCCAAGCTTGGATTACAGCTGGTCCCACGGTGGCTTTTTGGGATAAGTCTTTGGCGGAAAATTCTCCACGCAACACATACACGCATACACACATACCTAGATATATAAATATATACATACATACATTCATACATATATATATATATACATACTTAGTCACACGTACACACATACACACACACAATATATATATACACACATATATACACACATGTATACATATACATATAAATGAATATACACAGGCATAATCCTACATTTCTATACACACACACACACACACATATATATACATATATTTATTAAGACTTTTATAGACATACTCATACATAAACACACACACACATACATGCAAACACACACATACTTTTTTAATTACAAACCACAAGGATGTAACGACAACTGCGTGTTTTGAAACCGCATCTCATTGTTCGCATGGATGTACGGATACCTTAACCCGGTTGTCTCTATTTGGTTTGTAGAATGGCTGTACGGCACAGCATCCTGTACGTGCGGATTGGAGAAGCGAAAGAATTACCCCCAAAAGACTTGTAAGTAAAAACACCCCCACTACTTCATGCTCTACCCCCTCAGTTTCATATATATATATACACACACACATATATATAAATATACATATGTAGGTATATATATATATGTATGCATGTATATGTATATATTTATATGTGTGTATATATATATATATATATATATATATATACATGCATATATATATACATGCATATATATACATGCATATATATATATGTCTGTGTGTGTGTATAACAAAACCGATTTGACATTAATCTGATGGGTTGCTCTATACTTTCGTAGAGTAGAAATTCACTGTTCTTCAACAAGAATATTATCAACAATTTTTTTTCTTTTTAACAATAATATGAGTGAGTGTATATATATACATCTGTATATATTATTATTTACAGGATTGTAAACTCGGCACCATATAAAAAAAAAATCATTCTCAACAAAAGCATATATATATATATATATTATATATGATCATCATCAACGTTCAATATCCGCTTTCCATGCTGGCATGGGTTGGACGATTTAACCGAGGACTGGCGAACCAGAAGGCTGCACCAGGCTCCAATTTGATCTAGCAAGGTTTCTACAGCTGGATGCCCTTCCTAACACCAACCACTGCCATTCTGGCAGAGGTTGGACGTGTGTGTGAGTGTGTGTGTGTGTGTATATATATATATATATATATATATATATATATGAATGTATGTATGTAGGTATGTATACAGCAGGCTTCTTTTAGTTTCCATCTACCCAATCAATTTTGGAGACTTCGGTCAATTTGGGGTTATAGTAGAAAACACTTAGGACACTTGCCCATGTTGCCATGCAGTGGGACAGGACCCAGAGTCACGTGATTGAGTAGCAAAAGTCTCAGCATATAGCCACACCAGCAGCTTGACTAAATCTCCTCCATTTACACCCCACCATGCCCACCACCTCGAAGCAATTCAGTGGATTGGTGGCTTTCTGTCAGACGCTTCATTAGTTCAGCTGTACTCCAGGGCTTAGTTCTGTCCCATGCACTCAACAGATCAAAAAGCCTACACACTATCCCCTAAAACAACACCCTACACTGCACCCTGGTGTTAACCCTATGAAACACAGACACCTTCTGCCAAACCTGCACCGATTCCACCAAAAACATATCCAACTGGGTCCCTAACACACTTTTCATCTCCTCCATCTGCAACGAGATTCTAGCAGACATTCAACAGGAAACATTGTGCCACAGCCTTCTGCTTAAATTTCAATTAGTATCACAATCATCCATCCATCTTTTCTGCCCATTATTTATGGGAGGGTGGAGGGATTAGAGTTGTTAGGACCCTCCCTCTATGGGGTCCCATCAGAAGCAACTTTTTAGCCTTTAGATTATTTTCTTTTTTTAAATGTAATCCTTATTTACTCACACGGTTTTCAATTAATCCTGGATTATCTCATAACTTCAAGATTCTGACGATGTAATTGTTCCTTTTTGGAATGGCATTGTTAGGGAGATGTGAGTGGCCAGATCTGGCCAGTTTGAACCTAAAACAGAATATTTGGGCCTCAACAGGCCCTGCCTTATCTAACATTGTCCCAAAACTGATCCAAGAGAAAAAGGATCCAATCACTTTTAAACGGAGTCTGGACAAATTTCTTCAAGGAATCCCAGATGAGCCACCCATACCTGGGTACAACTCACTCAACAAGAACTCCCCACTTGAGTGGACCATGATACCACAAGACTTAAAAAGGATTTAGATAATCCTATCAGGTGGTGCTATTAAGTTAAACATGGCCTGGACCAATCTTTGGTTGAAACATATCAAAGTTTTATCTAAGATATACAGATGTACATATGCATCATCATCATCATCATTGTTTAACATCCACTTTCCATGCTGGCATGGGTTGGATGGTTTGACTGAGGACTGGCAAGCCAGCAGGCTGTATCAGGTTTCATTCTGATCTGGTAAGGTTTCTACAGTTGGATGCCCTTCCAAATGCCAACCACTACAAGAGTGAAGTGGGTGATTTTACGTGGGCCAGTCAGGCAGTCCTGGCACCAGCCACACATGAAGGGTGCTTTTTATGTACCACCAGCACAGGAGCTTGTCAGGTAGCACCAGCAACAACCATGCTCAAATGGTGCTTTTTACATGCCACTGTATATATATGTATACATATATATGTATATATATATGTATGTATGTATGTGTTTGTGTACTAAAGGCCTGTGGCTTAGTGGTTAAAGTGTCCTGCTCTCAATTGCAAGGCTGTGAGTTCCCGGTGGTGGTGTTGTGTCCTGCCATTCAGCTGGCAGAAAGGAGTTGTACATGGGATTCAAAAAGGGCCATTCTTGTCCCATTCTCAGTCACACTGAACCTCCATGAGAACTATGTTAAGGATTATGCAATGTCTGTGGAGTGCTCAGCCACTTGTATGCTAATTTCACAAGCAAGTCGTTCTATTGATCAGATCATTGAGCACTCATCGTCATAACTGACGGGAATGCCTGTTAGTTACATATGCATACGTACACACACACACACACACATATATATATACACACACGTAAATACATACATTTATATGTATATAAATGGGAGAATTTACGAAAAAAACAACAGACGAGGACAGGTGGTGTAAACAACAAAAGGATGTATTAGTTTAACGCTCGGGAATAGAGAAAGTCTTTAACGTTTCGAGCACTGTCAATGGCACCTGTGCCCAGCATCGCCTTGCTGGCACTTGTTCTGGATGGCATGTGTAAAGACATTCGAGCGAGATCGTTGCCAGTGCCACCGAACTGGCTCCTGTGCAGGTGGCACGTAAAATACACCATTCTGAGTGTGACCATTGCCAGTACCGCCTGACTGGCCCTCGTGCCAGTGGCACGTAAAAGCACCGACTACACTCTCGGAGTGGTTGGCATTAGGAAGGGTATCCAGCTGTAGAAACTCTGCCAAATCAGATTGGAGCCTGGTGCAGCCATCTGGTTCACCAGTTCTCAGTCAAATCATCCAACCCATGCTAGCGTGGAAAGTGGACGTTAAACGACGACGATGATGATGATGATGATATATATATATGTATCCTATGAAATTAAAAGCATTCATTAAAGTTAGTCTTATGTTTCACCTGATGTACATCTGTGTGTGTGTGTGTGTTCAATGA
>NC_142957.1:19299881-19317381 GCF_046866305.1 Octopus bimaculoides
GAATGAAGCCAGTATGCTCCGCTGGATGTGTAATGTCAGTGTGAATACCCGTCAGAGTGTAAGTATCTTGAGAGAAAAGTTGAACATTAGAAGCATCAGTTGTGGTGTGCAAGAGAGACAATTGCACTGGTATGGACATGTGGTGAGAATGGACGAGGATAGCTGCGTGAAAAAGTGCCACACCCTAACAGTTGAGGGAACCTGTGGAAGAGGTAGGCCCAGGAAGACCGGGGCTGAGGTGGTGAAGCAAGACCTTCAAACATTGGGCCTCACCGAGGCAATGACTTCTGACTGAGACATCTGGAAATATGCTGTGTGTGAGAAGACCCGGCAAGTCAAGTGAGACCTAAATCTAAGGCCTCAGCCAGTTCACTTATGCGTACCATATATATATGGTGAAGGCACATGGCTTACTGGTTAGGGTGTTGAGCTTACAATCACACGGTCAGCAATTCGATCCTTAATGGTACGTTGTATCCTTGAGCAAGACACTCTATTTTGCATTGCCTCAGTCCACTCAGCCGGCAAAAAGGAGTCGTACTTGTATTTCAAAGGACCGATCCTGTCCATTCTGTGTGATACTGAATTCTCCTGAGAACTATGTTAAGGGTGCAGGTGTGTGTAGGGCACTGATCCAATTGAAGGAGGTTGTTCCATCGATCAGATCAACTGGAACACTTGTTGTTGTAAACAAAGGAGTGCTCATTTATATACGTATGTGTATATATGCCTGTGGGCTCCATGGAAATGTTGTTTTAGTTTAGCCCCAGGCTAAGCCAGCCTGAGCAGAGCTTTAGTCATAAGGGTTCCATCTTTGACCCCCCCCCCCACCATTTCTTTTTCTACCAACAAGCCCATGATGCTATGTGTTCTTCGTTTCATCATGTGACAGGGGAAATTTGACTGCTATTTTTAGCAAGTAAAAAGAACTCACATCAGGTCAGAGCTTCCTCAGCTTTTAAGACTTGGTTTTGTGTGTGTGTGTGTTTGTGTGTGCCTGGGTGCATGTGTTTTTGTGTGTGTTTTTGCATTTCTGGCTGCTTGGGTAGGTGTGTGTGTGTGTGTGTGTGTGAGGGAGTGAGTATATGTTAATGTGTTTGCTGGGCATTCCTTAGCCCCCACTCCCACCTCACCAGCCACCCAATACTTACCCCCCACCCCCACCCCATATGTACTCCTTGTCAGTGTGTGTGTCTGGGTCTGCCCCACCATCAGAATGGGGTGGTAAGGGGGCGTCTGTGTGGGTTACCTTGCCTCAGCTTCCTTCCCAGTCTCACTTGAAACATGATCCCCCACACCACCACCACCACCACCACCACATAACTCTCTCCCCCCCATATCATGTAGAACACACAGATACACACATACATACATGCACGCAGTCACTGACTCAGTTTCTTTGGCTGTTTGTTTGCGTCAGCCCACATCAGGGTGTAAAAGTGCATGGGTGTATGTATATATATGTATATATATATATACATACACAGACATACACACTGCTCTATATATATATATATATACATACACACACACACACACAGATGCATGTATACACACACACATGTCACTATTTGGACTTTGAGTATATGCCTATTCTTATGTCAATCCAAGCACATTCACTGTTTCGGGCTACCTGATGTCATCCTCCACAGAAACTCTACAATCTTCACTGGATTTATGTCAGGAAATCCACAATGTTTGTTGTGTCTATTGTTGGTAAAAGAAAGAGAAGATGGATTTAGAATCTTTTATTCAACATGACAATCGTTTCAGCACATCCTTCAATCTGTCCCACCCACATCAGTGAAACTGAGTTCTACAAGTGCTGTGTGTCCCACCTACACTTAACAAGAAAACTTCTTACACAATGAACCAAACTACATCTCTTTCTCACGCATTATGATTACCTCTCACTCCCCAATCTTGTCGTCCTCTTGGCCCAGGGCCACTGTATCCTTACTCTCTGCTTGCCCCCGGCCTGTGTATTCTACCCACATGCCTTCTCTCACTCTAGTATTGCCATCTGCTAGCCCCCCCCCCCCCAACCTAGATGTTCCACCAACACATAACAAGAACATTTTGCCCTCACCCTACCTCGACAAACCAATCCACGTCTCTTCTCTTTCTCGCAATTCCTCCTTCACTCCACAATCTCCCACAAATCATGCTTACTTGCTAATGGGAGCTTTGGGCTCCCTAAACATCGGAGACAGAGGGGATAGTCACAACTGGATTGCCTGTGATCATACTTCTGCTTACTCAGGGTTTAGCTGGAGCAAAATGACAACATAAGCACACCCTGCCCCTACCCACTGCTCCTGACATAAATAAGCCCACATGTGGGAACTGATCTTCATCTAGAAATAGCAGACAAATCTCCCTCAAATCACACCACATTGCATGAGATCATGTTGGATGGTCACGGATGGAAAGCCTTTGACCATAAGTCAGGACTCTGCTGCAGCTGAAACCAGGCACAGGGAAACGAGAGCTGTTGTATGGTTGCTCTCTCTGCTGAAAATAGCAGCTAAACGATCCTCACCTCATTTCTGAACTTCTTCAATAAAGAAAGAAGGACACCTGAAGTCATGTACTTCTAAATATGAGATGGTCATGGTTGGGACGTCTGTGGTCCTAGATCTTCTCCATCGAGGCTGGCCTAGGGTTAAACAACCAAAAATCAACAGTGACACTTATAGAACATGAGGACTCCATCACTACCAGGCACCAGATAAACACATACATGAAGAGCAACACATGCACACACACACACAGCTAAGCAGACATACACATACAAACACATACACACACACACTGACCTCCCCACCGTGTCATGTGTGAACAGTTTTCTGTTGCCATGGAAATGTTGACATGAATAATAACAACATGGTGGTGGTGGTGGTGGTAGTTTAGTCCCAGGTCAATCCAGTCACAGCAGACACTCCAGCTGTGACCATCTTGCCTTTCCCCTAAAATTTTGTTTATACAATGTAACTATTTCTAAAATGGGAGCCATTTCAGGGAGATTTGGCTGCTATTTCTCCCAGCTCTAGCTACCATGTAGATGCCTCCCACATTGGTCCATACATAAGAGAGGAGTAGGGTGTGATTTGAGGGAGATTTAGCTGCTATTTCTAATAATGTAGTTAGTAGTGGGGGGATCTCCCTCATTGGTTTGTGGTGGAAAGTGGTGGTGGTGAAAGTAGGAGTTGCAGCTTAGGTGATAGTAGCAGTGGTTATGAAGTGAGTAGCGAGTAGGGCGGTGGCAGTGGTGGTGGTGGTGGTGGTAGTTCTGGTGGCAATTTTGTGATGGTATATGTTGCAGCACTTGTAGTGGTGACAGTGGTGGCTGAGGTGGTGGTGGTGGTGGTGTTGTGATATATCTTTTTTTTTTTTAGGAAGTCTTCCAGGCTGTGACCCAGATTTTCGTTATATTTTCCTGGTGAATATGAGAATGAAAAGGGCCTACCCCAACCCTGCTCACTGTACCAGGGTGTATAGTCTCTCTCGCTCGTACAAGTGTGTGTATACATATCTATATATTGGTGTGTGTGTATACATATCTATATATTGGTGTGTGTGTGTGTGTGTGTGTGTTTGGTGAGATGAAGTAATGCTACTGGTGGTGGTGGTGCTGGTGGTGGGGGTGGGGGGTTCCCTGGCAGTGGTTTTTCTCTTTCTTGTGTTGCGGCTGTTTGCAGCAATGGAGACTGTGACAATTGCTAGTATCATTTTGAAGGGGGTAAATGTTGCAAGAATGGCCCAAGAGAATGGGCCCTACTCTAAGCATGGCACCTTTTAACTCAAAGAAGGACAATGTGAAAAGGGCACTGGGTGTCGGGTGGTGAGTGGGGACAAAGACACACACAAACACACACCTCCCTCTCCTTTATAATTACCATTCCTTTCTCTCCCCTTCCACTCCTCCCCACAAATTACACAAACCCCAACCTTTTCCTTGGTCAAAATGGATAAACAACCTTCAGTTATGCATTTGCTGCTTCCAACGTTAATTCCATATTGCCAGAGGAAATGAATGCATGAACCATCATCCCCCTGATGTCCATGGACACGACGGACTGGACTGTAATCATTCCAGGAATAAACACTACGATCATAGAAACGTGCGATTTGTAGAAACGTGCGATTCGTAGAAACGTGCATAGCAACGTATTGAAATATTTCTAAATTCCATCCATGGATTATTATTATTATTATTAACCTTTCCTTTTTCGAAGTGCCTCCCCCTTTGGGAGTTCTACTTATTTATTTATCTATTTATTTATCTATTTATTCATTATATCTTTCTCCGTTTTCTTCCTCTGTTTAGACGAACTTTCCTACCTTTTCGGACAAAACCTTTTGCAACCTTCGTCCTGTCTTTGTCCTTATATGTTTTTAATTGATATTAGCCCTTGTGGCCAATAAAACGAATTAATTATTATTATTATTATTGTTACTATAATAACATGCACTTTATTCAGTTTCTGTCTGACAAATCCACTCTCAAAGCTTGGATTGGCCTGATGCTATAGTGGAGGACACTCGCAAGGCAGTGAGACTGAACCCAGAACCATGTGGTTGAGAAGCAGGCTTCTTACCATCCAGCCAAGCTTGTGCCTCTCTCTCTCTCTCTCTATATATATATCTCTCTATATATATATATATATTTATTTATTTATTTATTTATGTATTTCAGCCAAGTGGCTGCGGTCATGTTGGTGCACCACCATATATATATATATACATACACACCATATATATGAACATGTGTGTGTATTGACTAACATGTATGTGGGAGTTAATGTCATTGCGTGTCACTATACATGTATGTATGTATGTGTATGTACATGTGAATGTATGAGTAACTCTATATATGTATCTGTGTATGCTTGTATGAATGCAATGTATGTATATATAAGTGTGTGTGTGTGTGTGTGTGTGTGTGTGTGTTTGTGTATGCGTCTATGTACGTATAAATGCATTTCATTAAATAATCAATGAAAGACAAAGCAAACAACATTGACACCAAACAGGGACAACACCCCACCACCACCACCACCAACAACAACAACAACAACAACAAAAACAACGACAGTAAAAGTGTGTGTACATGTTTGCACTTAGAGTGCACCATCTGTTTGCAACTGGTGGCCACCCCAAAAGCCAATCCTTGTATTGTTATGGGAATCTGTGGGTGTTGTGATTGTTTAGCCCTAGGCCAACCCTGATACGGCTGTTCAATGAACAAAGGCGTTCCAATCACGACCAACCTGGGGATTTAAAGTAAACGTACAGGGCTACATTATATCAGGTCATTCAGAATTAAATGATGCGATTTTGAACTGAAAAGCAATGCAGTTAATCAAAGAATGCACCTAAATCATCAACACAATTTTGCCATTTTATCAATAACTTATTTATGCTGGTAGCAAAGAATTCTGGAAAGCAACATATAGGTATATGCATATATACACACATACATGTACATGCCTACTTATATATGTATATATATACATGCATATATTGGTACAGGGCATCAAAGAAATGTGAACAAAAAGAGAAACGAGAACATAAAAAAAACACAAACAATGAACAACAAAAGAAACAAACAGAGAAACGAAACAGGCAACATAAAGAACATTCCCTTCATCAGTTGCCCCCTGTTTTATATACTCCGCATTTCAAAGGTAGGGACCAGATGAGATTTCGTTAAAACAGTCCTTCCCGCAGAAGGTTAAAGTGGTAACAAAAACAGAACAACAAGAACAAAACAGTAAAAACAAACGGTGAGGACTGTTGAGACTTAACGAGCTGATGTGGTGAACGCTGGAGTAATGAGCTTTTAGAAGAGACAGGTAAAAGCACATGGACTTGCATGGCTTCCAATTAACAGCCAGGGACCCTCACCAATTGGGAAGGATACTACGTAAAATGAGAGACCACTTGAGACCTGCAGCAAAACAAACTTTCGAAAGTCGATGAGGCCAACTTCCAGTCTGAGTCATGCTGAAGAGGACCATCTTTGGGAACTGGCTACTTGGTATCTGAATCACATGGCCAACCCAGTAGAATAGGCTTCCTTCCAGTTTCCATCTACAAAATTCATGTCTAAGGCATTGATTGGTCTGACAGTATAGTATAAAAGACTTAGCCAAGGTACCACACAGTGGGACTGAACCCAAAACCAACTGGCTACAAAGTGGTCTTCCTGACCACACAGCTTTGCCTTCTTATAATAAATTTTTCAACGAATGTAAAAGAATCCCTTTTTTTGGAAATGGTGGATTTCGAAGCACAAACGTGAAGCTAATAAATAGAAACATGGAAACTATTTGGAGAGTAAAAATCAAAGAGGCTGCCAGTGAGACTCAAACCCACATCTTTGAATATGACAGATGTTCTACCATTGGACCAAAGCAATCCTTTGAATTTCTCAATCCGTTTTAGAAACTGATTTGTTTTCATTGAGTCCCAAATAGTTTTCTCAACTCAATATTTACAAGGCCTTATTTATAGCTTCCTCTATGTACTTCAAGACACTTTGCAAAAAAAAAGAAAGTCATATATGAGTGGAGAGGGTGTGAGGGAGTGAATATATCTATGTATATATATATATATATATATATATATATATATGAGATTATATCATACATACATATATATATATATATATATATATATATATATATCTATGCACCACCCACGTCAACATGACAACAGTGAAATGTTATCTTCTCTCTCCCCTCTCCCCCCACCCCACCCCATTGCACCCCCTCCTCTCTCTTGGGTGTCCTAAGAAAATAGTCTGCTGTTTTACTTCCTTCACACAGAGCCTCTTGGGGGCGATTCATTGTGTTCTACTTAACCCCCACCACCACCACCACAACCACCACAACCATCACATTCACCATCATCATCATCATCACTGTCACCAGCATTACTGCTATCATCGTCATGACCACCACCACTACTACTACCACCATCATTGTCATCATCATCATCATCACCACTACTACCACTATCATCACCATCATCATCATAATTGTTGCTATCGTTGCCATCATCATCATCATCATCATCATCAAAAATTGGTGAGTAACTTTTATGTGGTACCTTACTTTACAAGAAATAGCAACTAAATCTCCCTGAAATCACTGCTTAGCTGTCTTAAAGTTGGAAAGACCCATTAAATTATATATTCCAAGATACACAAGGGCTGAATTAAAACCAAAAAAATCAAGATAATCATAGTTGTAACACCCACCATCATAGGTCTACTGGATCAGTATTGCCCTAGGGTTAAACAACATGGCAGACCCTCTTATCATGCTCAAGGTCACAGTCAACACACAAAAACAAGGAACTACATTCACACAACATTGCAGGCCCCTCCCTGGATTGGCTGTATCTCTAAGTAATCCCTTAAGTATTCAGGGACAGTTCTGCAGCCCTTCCCCTTAACAATGATTGCCCTATACACCGGATCACCACACCACCACCACCACAAGAATCTCCTGGGATATTCAAATGCTTTCATCATATAAAATATAAGAGAGTAGGGTGTGATTTGAGGAAGATTTGGCTTCTATTTCTAACAGGTGTAGCCACCATGCAGAGGTCTCCATCATTGGCTCGTACATACATATATATACACATATATACACATAGATTTAAGTATGTACATATACGTATGTATGTATGTATACATTATTTATATTATATTATATATATATATATATGTATATATATATATATATAGGTGTAGGTGTGACTATGTGGTAAGAAGCTTGTTTCCCAACTACATGAGTGGATTTGGTAGATGGAAACTGAAAGAAGCCTGTCATGTGCTTGTATATATATGTGTTTACGTCTTCGTAACTTAGCAGTTTGGCAAAAGCAACTGATAGAATGCATACCACGCTTAACACAAACATAAATACTGGGGCTAGTTCATTCGACTAAAAGTTATTCAAGGTGGTGCTCCAGCATGGCAACAGTCTAATGACTGTATCAAGTAAAAGGTGAGAAAAGTGACAGAGGGTATTGCTAGAGACAACAGTTAAAACCACTTAAAAACCTCAAAAGCTCAGTGCTTTTGTGGCTTTTGAGTTGTTTTAACTGTTGTCTCTAGCAACAGCTGATGCTGGTCACTAGCCTCACTCACTTTGGTGACTTCTATTGAATTTGGCTTTAGGTTCAAATTGCTAATAAAGCCACCCATTTCATTTGTTGTGTGATATACCTCTCAGTATACGTCCTCACAGTCCTTCTTGTGACACTGAAGTTGGCCTACTTGCTATTCTGGTGAGGGTCTTTTCTATTCAGGACTTCTTCAACACCACCAGTCACCAACCCCATTCCGTGACCATCCCCTCCATGAGAAGCACCATCTTAAGGTCAGTCTTCACCACATGGTCTCCTAAGCCTTTCTTTGTCTCCGTCTTCAACTGTTTCCAATTGCTTTGGCCATCAGATGTCTCCCCTTCTACAACTGCCCCCCTCTCCTCCGTGTTCTTCACGTCTCCATAGCAACACAATCCTCTCTCTCTTGGCTCACACCATCGGACCCCTTCTATGTCCAGCGTATTTCCTTTCAGCTCGGGGTTTTCTGTGTATGCAGGTTCAAGGACAATGCATATATACATACATACATACATATATATATATATATATATATATATATATATATATATACATATATATATACACACACACACATACATACAGATATACATATGTGTGTGCATACATATATGCATATATATATATTTAAATATACACATGCATACATAAACTCATATATGTATGTGTATATATGTGTGTATGTATATATATGTATGTAGGTGTGTGTGTGTGTATATATATACATGTATGTATATAAATGTATGTATGTATGTGTGTGTGTATACATATTGTGTATATGTATATATATATGTACATACATAAATATACACACATAAGTCATAGATACATACATACACACATATATATATATATATACCCATATAGATGCACATAATACATATGTATATGTATGCATATATACACATAATACACTTTTTGTCCCTGTTGCTATTAATGTTTCTGTTATTATTGTTGTTATTTTTTGTTGGCCATCATTTCCAGATGTGAGAAACTTTCCCTCCTGAAGATAGCGTTACCATAGAAACAAAGCAATCACTTAACTGGCCAATCAGCTACACCCATCCAACCCTCATCTCCCTCTCCCTCCCTCTCTCCCTTTCTCTCTCCCTCTCTTTGAAAACACTATCCCAACCACTCAGTTTTTTTCATTATACACTTACATATATACATACATACATACATACATACATACATATATATATATATATATATATATATATATATATATATATATATATATATATATATGTATATATGCACACACACGCACACACATAACCACATAGTTCTGGGTTCAGTTCCACCATGTGGTACCTTGGGCAAGTGTTTTTTACTACAGGCTTGTGAGTGGATTTGATAGATGGAAAATGGAAGAAATTTCTGTGTGTGTGTGTGTGTACATATAAGGCAGCAAGCTGACAGAATTGTTGGTCTTGGGACCAAATTGCTGAGTGCAGTTTGTCCATCATTACACTCTGAGTTCAAATGGGAGGTGAATATGCATCTATTTAACCATGTGACATCGTTAGGATATCACAAGCATTCATATTATTGCAAACATGTAAGCATGATTTCTTCCATGTGTGTGTGTATATATATATATATATATATATATATATATACTGGTGTGTCTGGGGAGAGTCATTTTCTTATTGTGCCTTAAAATTTAACACACTCACCGGTAAAATTTCCACTTATTTCTTATTTTGTTTGTAGGTATGGGTGCACATCTTCATCTGTGAAGTAAAGTGTGTGTGTATATGTGGTGATGTGTTTCAGTCTCTATGTGCATATGTGGTTGTCTGTTCATATACCCTATGTACCTACCCGTCTGTATGTAGACCTGTTGGTTTACATATACATACATGTGCACACACACACATACACCCACACCCACAGATATACATACATCTATCTGCATAAAAGCCCATCAACTGTTCTACTTTACCTGTGTAAAATGTGGGTATGGGGGTATGACATGCACACACAGAAGGAGACAGGGGTACATACATACATATACACACGTACATAAAAAAACACACAAACACAGGAATATGCAGAATACATACATACATACATGCAAACGCACACACATGCATACGTATATGCATACACACCCATACATACATATATACATATGCACACACACACAGACATACATACACACACATGCACACATATATGTGTGTGTGTGTGTGTGTGTGTGTGTGTTTGTGTTTGTGTGTATATGTATATATATATATACTCTTTTACTTGTTTCAGTCATTTGACTGCGGCTATGCTGGAGCACCTCCTTTTAGTTGAGCAATTATCGACCACAGGACTTATTCTTTGGAAGCCTAGTAATTATTCTATCGGTCTCTTTTGCCGAAACCGCTAAGTTACGGGGACATAAACACACCAGCATCGGTTGTCAAGCGATGTTGTGGGGACAAACACAGACACACAAAGATATACACACACATGCATATACATATATATATATATATATATATACAAACATATATGCGACGGGCTTCTTTCAGTTTCCGTCTTCCAAATCAAGGAGTGATGTTTGTAGAGGCCACAGCCCATGGAGAACTAGCGCGTAGGTTTAGAAAAGCTCTGAAGGAATCCAAACTCAACATTAAGATTGTTGAAAAGCCAGGGAAGTCCATCAGATCACAACTATGTAGGACGTACCCCTTTGAGAATACCATATGTACCAATGATAACTGCATGGTATGTAGGATTAGCCCTGGTATTAACTGCAGAAATAGAAATGTAGTTTACAGCATAAAATGCATGGAAGGTGCTTGTAAAGACCTGAATATGACATACATAGAGGAAACATCTAGGAGCATTGCGGAACAACTAAACAAACATATGAGACAATATGACGACAAGAAACAGTCGTCCATACTCTACCAACATGCCAAAGACCAGCATGGAGGCAACTTGGGTCAACTTGACATCCGCATCTTATCCAAGCACCCAAAAGACCCAACTCTCACACAAATACGGGAGTATGTCCTTATAAATGAAATTCCCCAATACTAAATCGGAAATATGCATAGATAGTATACCCCCATACCCACATTTTACACAGGTAAAGTAGAACAGTTGATGGGCTTTTATGCAGATAGATGTATGTATATCTGTGGGTGTGGGTGTATGTGTGTGTGTGCACATGTATGTATATGTAAACCAACAGGTCTACATACAGACGGGTAGGTACATAGGGTATATGAACAGACAACCACATATGCACATAGAGACTGAAACACATGACCACATTTACACACACACTTTACTTCACAGATGAAGATGTGCACCCATACATACAAACATGGTACATAGCAGCAAAACACACACACAGAGAAGGAGACACAGGTACATACATACATATACACACGTACATAAAAAACACACAAACACAGGAATATGCAGAATACATACATACATACATGCAAACGCACACACATGCATACGTATATGCATACACACCCATACATACATATATACATATGCACACACACACAGACATACATAAACACACATGCACACATACATGAATGCATACATACACACACATGCATAAATAACGGACAGAGTCAAGACTATTGAAAAGGTTGCAAGACACAACGAAAACTTTAGGAAAATAAAAATAAGAAATAAGTGGAAATTTTACCGGTGAGTGTTAAATTTTCAGGCACAATAAGAAAATGACTCTCCCCAGACACAACAGAAGATGCTTCAACACACGAAATGACATAAAAAAGTCTTGCAAACCAAATCCAAAAACGAAATATATATATATAATTATATGTATATATATATATGTATACACACATATGTATTTATTGTGTGTGTGTCATCATCATCATCATTTAGCGTCCATTATCCATGCTGGTATGGGTTGGATGACTTGACTGGGTTGGCACACTGGAAGGCTGCACCAGGCTCCTCTCTGATTTGGCATGGTTTTCTATAGCTGGATGCCATTACATGCCAATTTGTACTGTACCAGTATCTGCCACAACTGCGGTTTTCCTCAGCTTGATGGGTCTTCTTCTCAAGCATGACAAAATGCCAAAGGTCTCAGTCATTGCCTCCATGGGGCCCATGTATATATACTACAAATCCATTTCAGCACAATCTTCTTTGTTTGCACCAGCCCTCCTTCTAACAAGCATCAGGATTGGGATTTTCTGCTGTCGTGTGGGAGCCTGATTGGTGAAATCAACTGAAATACTTCTCTAATATTGTAATGTCCTAACATATGTGCATGGGCACCACATCAAAAGGAACCCAGTTCACTCTGTAAAGTGGCTGGCATTAGTTAGGAAGGGCATTCAGTCATAGAAACCATACAAAACAGACAGTAGAGCTGCTCTGAAGAGTGCAGGGTTACATAATTGGACTGTTATCTAACAACCTATTAAGCCCCAAGTGCAAAACCGACTGGTAAGGATGGCCATAATGGATACATAGTACTATAATACTGTACACTTCAATCAATATACATATGAATATATATACACATGCTTTCCCAAGGTGCTATGCAGTGGGACTGAACTTGAAGCCATGAGATTACAAAATTAGTTTCTTTCCCACACAGCCATGTCTTTGTCTGTATGATAAATTTATTAAGTTTTCTTTACCATAAGAATATAAAGGGTTGCTATTTTTAGCACAGTGCCTTTAGAAGAGCTTCAAGTAGATACTGGAGAACTGTTGCACCCCAGTCCAATATCACAGGACCATATGTTTATTGTGTCTGCAGTGAGTCTGTTTATGACACAGATGGGGTTTGCCTTATTGAAATTAGCTTAACCCCCCCCCCCCCCAAAAGGGTGGGGTTTTTCTCTCAAAGTATTCTGTTTCCCTATTTTTATTCACAACTCGTGTGATTTATCTGAAACTCCTCTTTTCACCCGCCTTCAAAACTTTTTTTCACAACAAATCCAGATACAATTGTAATCTACTCCATTTGCAAAGAATTTTATCTTCAAATATTCATGTTTGTTGCATGCAGCTATGAGGAAACAAAGTTACGGTGTTGGGGTACACTTCTGTTGGACATTAAGAAATACAACCTTGAAATGTGTATCTCACAGTGAATTAAGACTGAATTGTGAAGTTGAAATCTTCAATTATAAAAGCCTCTTGAAAACCATTAATTAAAATACATTAAAATTGGAATTTTAAAGAATTTTCTAGAGCGGGAGCTTTGTAAGAGTTAAAGTTTGCTTTCTATTAGTTAAAGTTACATACTCCAAAGTATTTAATATACAGATTTCTCCATTACAGTTTAGATGTGATGAAAGTGCATGATCTCATGGCTGGTGTGTTGCATTTACAGTTGTAAGATTGTAGTTTCAATCCCTGAGCCAGATGATGTATTGGATTCTTGAGCAAAACAATTCATTGCTCCAGTCCACTCAGCTGTAAATGTGTTCCAATAATAGTTGGGAAATTAACCCTGGAAGAAGAGACTGGTATCCCTTTCAGAAGGGAGAGTTGTCGTTTCAGCCACTTACATATGATGGAGACCAGGGTTAAACTCCAGCCTTATGATTCCTGTGGCTCACGATAAATCAAAGTCTGTTTTATTCTTGGTAAATCTAATCTCCTTTCTGTCCAGAAGTATTTCCAGGAAGTAGAATCGTCCAGTTTCTCTATACTCTCCATTCCTTGACCATCCCAAACCAATATACCTATCCCCCCCCCCCCCATGAGCAGACCACACCACTCTGCTTTGCCAGACTGATTTACCCGTCTGCCTTGGTGTATTCTCAGATTCTGAGAAGTCATACATCATGAGAGAGAGAGAGTAGCTTACATCCAACGCCACAGAGGAAGGCCATATTGGATGGTTCAATCCTGTATGTGGCTGTCCATCTGAACTCCATCACCCAGGGGCTCTACAACAGGACCATGTTTGCATAACAACAGAAGATGCAATTGCACAGGTATCAAAACTGCCAAACTGGAAAGGGGCAGGACCACATGGGACTCAAGACTACTGGCTCAAGGGGTTTAGGCCAACACACAAGCAAGCTGCATTGGAATTAAACAATTGCCTACAGAGTGGTGCACTTCCAGAGTGGGTTGTAGAGGGAAAGACAGCATTGCTGCTGCTGCTGATGATGATGATGATGCTGATAGTGTGTGTGTGTGTGTGTGTGTGTGTGTGTGTGTGCTTACGCCTGTATTTGTTCCCCCACCATCGTTTGCTTGACAACTGATGTTGGTGTGCAAAAGAGACCGACAGAAGTACTAAGCTTACAAAGAATAAGTCCTGGGGTCGATTTCTTTGACTAAATGGTGGTGCTCCAGCGTGGCCACAAGGGATTGGAACAGGTAAACATCCCAGTAACATATGTCTCCCAGCTAGCAGAACCTTATTCTCTTGCAGGTTAATTTGAGATATTTTGACGACAATGTAACCTTCATTTAACTAAGGTGTATTCACCCTTATCAGTAGCTAGTGGAGTACCCCTCGTTAGGCTAATTACTATTTCTGAGGTTCTGCTGGTGATTTTATCTCCTCTATTCCCTAATTTTGGAAAACATTTACAATCTTCTTTGACAATAAACCCCTAATGTTCTTCAAAGTTGCTTTTTATACTTTCTACTATGGACTGCTTGAAGCTTACTCGCTTCCTACGCCTTGATCCTGGGATCTTGCACTTAAATATATACACACATATATATTTACATATATCAATATCTCTCTAATGCATATCATTTGCTGGGCTTCTTTCAGTTTCCATCTACCAAATCGACTCACAAGGGTTTAGTTGGCTTGGGTTATTGTAGAAGATACTTGCCCAAGATGCAATGCAATGGGACTGAACCCAGAATCATGTGGTTGGGAAGCAAACTTCTTACCACACAGCCACACCTGTACACACACCCACACACTGAGATATTTTATCCAAGTAGGCCCATGGTGGTGATGGTGGTGGATAAAGAAAAAGAGAGGGAAAAGGTTGGTGGTGGTGGTGGGGGGGGGGTGATAGAATTTCCATAAATGAAACTCTGGTGGCAGGGGTGGTGAGGGGGAAAGAGCAGTGTTTGACACAGACAGAGACACACAGACAGATACTATTAAATGAAGTGCATTGTTCGAGAAAGGTTGGTTGTTACTGTAGGTGATTCAGTTGTGTTGGTTATTTGATCCTCTCTGCTCGTTATGGGTGTGTGGGTGGGTGGGTGAGCTTATGCACCCTGTATTATAATTTTAAATAATTATTACCTTTGATGGTTTTTATTCCCATGCTGACCACTTGATAAGATCAATATTTAAATACCGATCTTATCCTTATTTATATAAATATATGTATATATATATATATATATATATATATATATATATATAAGTATATATACATACGTATATGTATATATATATACATACGTACATATATATATACGTATATGTACATACATATATGTATATATATATATGCATGCATGCGTGTGTGTGTCTACATATACTCGGCCAGTCTGTACAGTAGATGTGTAGTATGTAGATATGTGTGTAATTACACATGTATGTATGTATGCGTGCATGCATTGTATATACACCTACTTCGTTGCCAATAATTAGTTCGTTAGTGAGATGTGGTTCGTGTAAAGGACAGGTTTCAGCTATAGAAAACGCTGTTAATGGCTCCTCTTCTTAGTAAACACGTCTTAATAAAGACATGTCTTAACAAAGATATATCTTAATATTGCTGTAATTATCACTATTGTCGTCACCTTTGCTGTTGTTGTTGTTGTTACAACAATATCGATCTCTAATAATTTATGAAAGCAACAGAAAGAGGCCTCGCAGCGCTAATTAAGGAGAGAATTAGTTCAAACGCAGTCTGGGTTTGTGTTGGGTCAGGGTTACGTCGATGGCCTTTTTACTAATGAGACAGCTACAATAGAATTCAAGAGAGGGCCAGCCCCTCTATCTGCCATTTGTTCACCTGGAGAAGGACTTTGATGGGATACATGGCCCTTTCCTTTATAAGATGACTATGGAGAAAAAGGGTACAAAGAGGAAGAGAAAAACATTTTAGGTCCTGTTCAGGCTATATTATTAGCATTATTCTGCGATTGAGACTTCTTTAACTTTCTAAAAGACATCTCAACGCTTCTAAATGCAAACTTCGTTTGTTTATTTACGTTTGTCGTAATTTGAATTTATATATAGATATATATCCGGCACGAGCCATCAGTAATCCCCAAGGATCAGTAGTCAGTGGCCGTTATGTAGTAAAACACAAACAAAAAATAAGTGAAACACGGATGCACGACTTCTGCCTTCGTAGCACAAACAGAAAACGGTGTTGAAGGAGTGTATGCAACACGTGTACCACAGCAGTCCCATTCGTAGCTTAAATACTGAGATTGAAAAAAAGGGGAAACGAATTATGCCTACCTAATCTACAAAAACGTAAAATATTTTGCATTTTATGCAGAGTAATCAAAGTAACCTTCATAATTTTATTGAATTAGGTGAATATTTTGCCATAAAAGGAGAATGCTGCCATCAATCTAAATCCACTCACAAGGCTCCGGTCAACTCAAGGTGCCACAACATGGTAACATGGGCAACTCAAGCATCTGACTGGGAAGAAAACTAACTACCACACAGCCACACTTGCGCCTATATATATATGTATGTGTGCGTGTGCGTGCGCACGCGCATGCACGCACACACACACACACACACACACGTGTATATACAGTTTTTGTCTACCTAAAAGACCTTTGGTCAGTCTGAGGCTATAAAAGAACATATTTGCCCAAAGTGTCATACGGTGGACTGAACCCAGAACCTTGTGGTTCATTAGCAAAGTTCTTACCACAACACATCCACAACTGTGTCTATATCTTCAATAAAATTCAGTCAACTGTTCAAGGATTTTCAAAGATTAAAAGCATGGCACTCAAAGAACCATCCCAGAAATTCTTTGTCCTTTGTTCTATTCCTCAACCAGCAGCTGGTATTTCTTTACAGACAATGAGTTCAACAAACAGCTGGTCCTTTTGCACAAAGATGTCACACAGAGCACTTCAGAATAACAACTTCCCTCTTCCTGAAACCTTGACTGTCCATTGTTTAAACATTTACCACACACACACGCACACACACAGGTTAACGTACATACACACACACGCACTTACAAACACTTACACGCACAAACACACACATATATACATGTACATACATACATATAGATGTATGTAAATACACACAAACAGATGGTCAAAGCTCTCATTTCCAAAACACAATTATTCTCCCAAATTTATTTAAAGTATTTGAGTCTCAGACATTTAACAACAAACTACCATTTCTTTGCACACACAC
>NC_142957.1:19322381-19342381 GCF_046866305.1 Octopus bimaculoides
ATATATATATATATATACGTCTACATGCATATACAGATACATATACATGCATGTACACACACACACACACGAACAGACAGACAGACTGGCAGGCAACCCAACATACACTGACCTATTTAAACCCTGTAAAAGTATGTCACACATTATAAACACCTTGTCAGCCACACACACAAATGCACACATACATACATTTTTAAATGTATATGTACTATGATATATATATATACATACGTATGTGTGTGTGTATACACATATCTTCTTTTATTCTTTTACTGGAGCACACCCTTTAGTTGAGCAAATCGACCCCAGGACGTAGTCTTTGGAAGCCTAGTACTTATTCTATCAGTCTGTTTTGCTGAACCGCTAACTTATGGGGACCTAAAGACAAATCAAGTGGTGATGTCGGAGACAAACACAAATGCAAAGATACACACAGATATATATATATATATATCAATTTCATAACAGTTCAGCTCACGAGCAACAAGTGCAGTGTGTCTTTCAGGCCTACAATCACTCTTGTTGTCCAACAGGGTGCGCACATTCCAACATGAAATGTTTAAGTTCCGTCCAGATTTTACAAATAAAAGACTCTTTGTTTTTCGAGCGCAGGATGGACATCCGTCAGTCGCGCTAAACTGACCAGATATGGAAAGACAGGCAATTTTTGGTTCACCTTTTCTAGAACTTCCCCGGTCTCCGGGTGAGCAGTGCCCTCTCCAAATGGAGCTGCTCAGACACCCATGCAGCAACTGAATCCTACCTCTGTCTTGGGTGACAAGGAGACGAGTTTATATCTAGCATGGGCCGCCTACGTGCAGGTCGCTGACTACATGCTTCCAGCCTGTCAGGTCACCATCTTCCCATCGCCGCAGGACTTCCGAATAAAAAAATATATATATAAGATAAAAATATATACTAAAAATGAAGAAAATATATACTAAAAATAAGATAAATATATATATAGGAAAAAAAAAAACGCACATGTCAAGTAGGTGTCGGCAATGCCTGTGCTGAGTTTTAGGTCCACTGAGGCTGGCACAACACCTCATAGACCCTCTCCACTTTATTGACACTATCCAGAGACAAGCCAGAGCAAGATATCTGGTGTCTATATAAGTCACAGGCTCAGGGATGTGGGAGCGCCGTAATCTCTAGCACAGACCAAAGATCCCCAAAACGTCCAATGCCATTCCCTGCATATATTTGGTTTTATAGCAGAGTGACCTTCTCCTAGAGACATGCTTCAACAAAAGCTGAGGGGCGCCTCACTCCCAGTGGTCTTTCAGCACACTGGACATCATCCCGGAATCTCTGCGTACCCATGCTATTGCTAAATAGCCGTTGAGCCTGCACTAGGTCCATCCGAGCTTTCGACAGGTCTTGTCTTTAATCCTGCTGGGTTTCTAGCAACCCTCCTCACCAGGGTAGCCTGGTGGGGGTGACAGTTTAGTCGCCAGCAACCCGACCATGCAGCAGGTTGTACTGGATTACATGTTACCAGTAGCACTTATGAGAGCCTCATACGTGACCTGACATATACATACATACATATATATATATATATACATACATATATGTATATATATATATATATACATACATACGTGACCTGGCATACATACATACATATATATATATATATATATATATATATATATACATACATATATGTATATATATATATACATACATACGTGACCTGGCATACATACATACATATATATATATATTATATATATATATATACATACATATATGTATATATATATATATACATACATACGTGACCTGGCATACATACATACATACATGTATACATACATACACAACAGGCTTCTTCCAGTTTCCTTCTACCAAATCCACTCACAAGTCTTTGGTCAGCCCAAGGCTATCGTAGAAGGCACTTGCTCAGGGTGCCATGCATTGGGACTGAACCCGGTACCATGTGGTTGGGAAGCAAGCTTCTTACCACACAATCACTCCTCTGCCTATACACACACACACACACACACACACAGATATCGTTTATCTTTTGTTTGTTTCTGTCATTAAACTGTGGCCATGCTGCAGCATTTGAATTTCAGTCAAACGAATATATATGAATTTAATAAAAGCCTCTGAATATGAAACATAATGAAAATTGTTAGCAACACACACACACACACACATATATATACATGTATGTATATATGCATATACTTATTTATTATTTGTATTATATATATAGATATATAGTTTTTCTCTCCAATTGTTTTCTGTTTTCTTTTTCGACAGGTCAGGTGTAAGTGATCCCTACTGTGTGATAAAGATAGACAATGAACCTATTGCTAGGTAAGTTCTGTTTTCCTAGGCATCTGTTGTGTATATGGGTGTGTGTATGTGGGTGTGGGGTGTGAGTAACTGTGAGTGTGGGATTGGCAAATGCTTGCATTGAAAGAATGAAAGGGGCACGGCACAATCAAGAAAGATTGTGAAACATTCAAAAACAGGGACAACTTCTTAGAGATTTTGAAGGTGCTTTCATAAGTGTTGTCCGTGACAACCAATTCTTATCAGAAGCTGAATAAGTTTTAGTCATGAACAGTCACATGATCCCATGGTGGGGGGGGGGGAGCAAAAGCAAGATTCATGTGGGGACTGCTCCTTCAAAGACCAAAACAAAATATGCGTCCAGTTTGAAACAAGGTTCGTAGGTCTATCTGGGGTTGAAGGGGCACAAAAGAAAACCTATTCGCATCTGTCAGTTCTGAGGTTTCAGAGGAGGGAGACGTGAAGCCCTTGCAGTTGTTTGTGATGGCACCAGTTTTTATCCTGGGGCAGTTTTGGCAAGTTACCCAATGAATAAATATTGTGCTGCTCTGTCATGCCTGTTGAGAGACTCTGTGGGTGCGAGAAGACTGCACATGGAGGAGACAACATGATCATGACCTTGTAGGTAGGCATTGATCTTCGGCTGCTATGATAAACCCTTCTGTCCCTGATTTTAAGCCAGGAGACACTAACCAGTTATGGGTAAGGGCTTTGTCAACATTACATATTTCAGTAATTGACCAGTATGGCTAAAATATTGAATTTTAGGGGTGGGGGGTGGGGGGGCTAATCAATTTTATCAACCCGAAAAGGATGATAGGCAAAGCTGACTTGGGTGGAATTTGAACTCAAATAGTATTCTTTCATTATTATTCTTCTTTAGATTCCAGAAAAAAAATAACAATAATGTATTCAAACTGAAAAGGGGAAAACATGTGTTTTTTAAGGGAAACCACTGTGTCCCCAGTGTTGCGAATGTAACTGTATCTAGCAGGCTTCATGCTTTGCCCAAAATGCAGTATATTTTGGGGAGCAAAATGAGTCATAGACTTAAAAAATAAAGATATAAGGACATGGATAAAGGGGTAAAATTGAAGTAAACAAGGAAATTTGATATGTTTCTGTATGTTATATCTGGCCTTAAAAACAAAACACCATTATCCCATTTCCCTGAATTATATTTTCCTTGCATTTTTTTACTGTCTTTTTTATGTTGTTTTTGTCATCTTTTTTTTTTAAATTTATTCCTCATAATTACAAGTCACCCATGTGTGTGCCTATGTGATATACATAATACACATACACACATACACGCAAGCATGAATACAGATATATATATATATATATACACACACACACACACATGCACATGTACATACATACACTCAAATATGTACATGTGTTGCTGTTTTAGTATTGTTCACCAAGTAACAAGGTCTAGAAAGAATGCAATGTCATATATGCATACATTCTTATGTGCGTGTGTGTATAAATATATATACATATATATATATATATATATATATATATATATATATATACACACACATACACACAGATAAGCATATATTTATATATATATATATATATATATACATATATATACAGTCACAAAAACACAGTCCCAGTACTTGCTGCCTCAAAATTTATATACTTCATACACACTTAGCAACCTTGCGGGGTGGGGAGGCTCTTCACGACAACCCCAAACGCCCACCACTACCAATTCCTCCAGACAATTCTCTTCATACACCAACACACTTCATGCTGAAATTCACCCCCCCCTCCTCGACCCCCCCACTCCTCAGATATTCCTACAAGACAACCAACACACCAGGAGAACCACCAAATCCATCGCAACCACAACCACCACCAGTCACCACCCACAGTAATTATGAAATAGGTGATGAAGGAAGCCATGAAAGTTGGAATAGGGGAACCGAAATAAAAGGGAGAGAGATATAATTACTAGTTTAGTGGTGGTGGTACCGAATAGAGGGCCTCAGATGTGTGTGTGTGTGTGTGTGTGTGTGTGTGTAAATGTGAATTTGGGGTGATTTAGGAAATGGTGCCAATTGAAATGTTGCAAATGAAATTACGGACGCTCACTGCATGCTGACTAAAGAAGGTGGTCCGATATTAGGGGCATGGAAACCCTTGTAATTAGGGAAAAAATAGGCAAAATGTAGTTTCTCATGCATCAACCTTCATGTTTCTTTTCATGGTTTCTCATGTACAAACATCCTGCTTTTCAAATAGAACTGACTACATGCTCAGAGCTTGAAGATTGCTTGGAGACAAAAAGCACATTATAAAACAAATACGTGCCTCCACCCACGCCAACCTCTCATTACAAAATACTTTTTCTAATTCGTTTGGAGCCAGAAAAAGAGAAAATGTGTTTTGTAGGGTTGGTTGTCTTCTCATAAAACACACACACACGTTCACATGCATGCACAGATGGATGTATAGAAACACATGCATATATATAAGCGCACAGACACACACACATACATGCTTGTCAGTGTGTGTATACATGTGCATGCACATACACAGACAGACAGACAGACACACGTATACATCAATCACCCCAGAACTCCAGCAGAAATCAAGAACATGGTGGTGGTGGTGGATTGTACAGTGACTGTGGAGGAATTTAGGACAAGGAGCAAGCTGGGGTGGGGTGGGGAGCGAGGGTACTGCTATTCCCACTTTAAACCCTTTCCCTACTGTCTCTACCTTCCCTTCTCCATCCCTTCACCAGCCGCACACACATGCTGGGGTGGATAGTAGTGAGGCAGGAGGGGCAGATGTGGGGTGGGTGAGTGTATATACATACATAACACATGTGCATGTGTGTGTGTGTGTGTTACCACATGTGTTCTGACACTGGCCAGGCAACTTCCTGTGTTTATGGCTGCTGCAGCGCCAGGAACAGGGTACTGGGAGCAGGGCGGGCCGTGGGGGGGGAGCTGTATTGGGTGTGTGGGTGGAGGGTGGAAGTATATTGGCAGCAGTGATCTGATGAGAGGGGGGGGACAGTGAAATGGAGGGGAGGACTAAGGGGAGGGATTGGGATCTGGTGGTGGGCGTGGGTGGGTGGGTGAAGGTTATTATTGGTGGGGGACAATAGCTGGGGGGGGGGGTATCTAGTGGGGGGGAGAGCGGTGATCAGATAGTGAGGGGGTAATAGTTGAAATGGAGAGGCAGGGGTGTGATGGTTAGGGGAGTGGAGGGAGAAACATGCATCCGGTGTGGGAGGGGCAGTGGTCTGATTAGTAGGAGGGAGGGCAGTAGAGGAGGGGGTCTCAATTGTTGCTCCTTCCTCTCCCTCCCCCCACCCTAATGTCAGTGAGGGTGAGAACATTGTTCAGGGTGAAAGAGGGACAGTTTTGGTGGTGGTGGTCGTGTGATCAAGCAAGCCTCTCAAGGTCTCATCAACAGCCTTCCATCCATGGCCCTCCTGTCTCTTCTCCCTGTCTCACAAAATATATTCCCAGTGCTTCCTTCCTTCCTTCCTTCCTTCAAAATAGTGTTTCAGTTTTAGAGTCGTTTGGCTGCTGTTTCTAGCAGATCAATTGACCATACCACAAAGGAGCTGCTCCCTTACTAGGAGACAAGTAGTTGCTGCTTAGCCCTGGGTCAGACCTGGCCCAACAGAGCTATCAGAAGCATTGCAGCTATCCATGACCCTCCTATCTGGGGAGTCCAAACACAATTGGCTGCTATTTCTAATTGCACAAGAGACCCCTAAGGGGCTTCTTGAATCATTTCGTCATTGCTGTCAGTCCTTATTAAGCTGAGGCCTAACCAAAGACTTTCCAACCATGACCAACCCACTTTTTAGGGGGGATATATATGTATATATTGTTTCAGTCATCAGACTGCAGCCATGCTGGAGCACCGCCTTGATGGGTTTTAGTAAAACAAATTGACCTCAGGATTTTTTTTTTTTCTTTTTTTGAAGCCTAGTACTTATTCTATCAGTCTCCCTTTGTTGAACTGCTAAGTTATGGGGACGTGAACACAGCAACACCAGTTATCAAGTGGTGATGGGGGGGGGGGGGGACAAACACAAAGACATACACACATAGAAGATACAGAGTGCAAAAGGTGTTGGAGAAGAGATTGAGCAAAACCTATGAAGCAACACCAATAATAAATCAAAGAACATAAAAGGAGCCAAGCTTTTGACGGTTTTACAGATATTTGCAAAATTATGAGGCTATGATGCCAGATGTTTCCGTTATTTTGTCCAACCCCTGTGTATATATACATATATACATATATACATATATATAGATAGATAGATAGATAGATAGATAGATAGATAGATAGATATGTATGTAATATATACACACAATGACCAACTTAGTCACCCATCTTTCTTTCTTTCTCTTACAGGACAGCCACCGTCTATAAAACATTGTGTCCATTCTGGGGTGAGGAGTACAAGATGCATTTGCACAGTGACTTCTATGATTTGAACCTGTATGTCTACGATGAGGACCGACTGGGGTGAGTGACAGATCTTCTCTACCCTAACCCCCAGAGGAGAACAGCTGAGCTGCTGCCTGCTTCTGTTGCTCCCAGAGCCCCAAAATTTTATATCTATTTAATAAAGCTCCATGTCTGTGTGTCTGTAGATCTTTAGGACGAAAGAGAATAGAAGGTACGTAAACACGGAAGCCAGGCAGCTGCTCTGGCAATGAACACGCTCGGACAGTGCCGTTAGTGCTCCACTGGCGCAGGTGCCAGTCATCATGTATGTAAATAAAAGTATATGTATATACTTATGTATGAATGCATATGTATATATGCGATGATGATGATGATAATGCGTGTGTGTGTGTGTATGCATATTTATATATATATGATTAAGTCCACATCTTGTCTTTTATGAACAGGGAAGATGATATTATTGGAAAAGTAACCCTTTCTAGAGATGCCATAGCAACCGGAAGGAAAGGTAAGCTGTTGTAATAATCAACATTTATCTTCAGAAATCAGTTAATAGCAGCCAAATGTCCCTCAAAGAAGCTTTAGTATATGCTCATATACACCTTTATAGACACACGGACAGAGCAGACAGGGCTGGAGAGAGCTAATGTACAGCTCAACCATTTGATCGCTAGAAACAATTCATCTGTGCAGCTTGTTGTTCAGCCAAAACTGAACACTCATACATCATCTGTGATGCATGAGAGACCATCATCATCATCTTCATTATCATTATAGACGTCACACAGTATCCAATGTCATGATGTTGTTGATTGAAGACATCTTTGTCTGCCAGGGGTTTGTACTGTCTCTCAAGTACACAACAAGGACCTCAGACAGACAGACAGACTTCTTGACGCAATATGCATCCAGTTTCAAGTAATGCAGAGGTTTGCCATACACCTAGATTCTAGGGTATTTCTAAGGGTTTCAGATGTTTTTCTCAGGTCGGGTGGTATTGAACCCAAATGCTCCGATGACAATAGGGACAACCTTTATGTTCGACTCTCGTAGCTGCCACATCTTAGCGATCTCAATTCTCAGCTCTCCATATTCATCAATCTTTTCTCTTTCTTTCATGATGATATGTTGATCTCCTGGCTCTGTTACATTGATTATTGAGCACTCTTGTTTGTCCCTCCAAAAGGTTCCTAGGGACCATTTGGCTTAATGGTTAAAGCACTTGGCTGATATCTGAGGGAGGGGTACAGGCTTGACTCGTGTAGCCACCTGGTGGTAACTTTTTTAAAGAAGGTGATGAGCTGGCAGAATTGTTCGTGAAACGTTTAGTGGCATTTTGTCAGTCTTTAGGTTCTGAGTTCAAATTCTGCCAAGGTCGACTTTGCCTTTCATCCTTTCGGGGTTGATAAATTAAGTACCAGTTAAACACTGGGGTTGATGTAAATGAATAAGCCCCTCCCAAAAAATTTCAGACCTTGTGCCTTTAGTAGAAAGGATTAGTATTATTACTGATAGCCTTTATGTGCTTCGAGATCCAGTTCCATAAAAGAATTTATTTCTCATTCTCTTTAAATTTTATAAATTCTTGTGACACCCCCAGTGTACTCTTTTATCCTTGTATTCCTTTATGGTCGTACTCCTTGCTACACCTGGTACTCTCTTCTGCTCATTTCAGCGACAGAGATGTGGCTGCCACTCACCAAAGTAAACAAAGCTGCTGAAATCCAGGGAGAAATCTTGATCGAGATCGAGAAAATCCGAGACATCGTGAGACAAGAGAATACACTCCGAGTGACTGTGATGGAGGCAAGGTGAGAACAACCCCTTGGGGCAGGGCAATTGGCAGGGGTGGGAGCTGGAGAGGTGCAGGGCTTTTGGGCTTGTTTTTTCTTTCATACGTTTTACTGTCATCATCATAATCAACAATGACATCATCATCACCACTAAAACCAGCAACACCAATGCAACCACTGTCTCTACCATCACCACCACTGCACACACTAACACCTACATGATGGCCGTCCACTCGTGACCGAGGAAGACCATTGCCGACCTTCAGGAACATTGTGCATTCTAGGACTAACTTATATTTTGCATTTGCGGCTCCGTTGATGGCTAATGAGCCCTGCTCTTGACAAGCATACACGACTGCAAACATTGCAGACCAAGCTTTCCCCCATTCACTATGCGAGCCGTGCGCTTTCGCGCAGCTCGCCTAAGTTCTTCATGCTGGATACGTGCTCTCTCAAAAGTGTCGATCCCCTCCTTAACCTGCTTCCTCCATCCGTGGCGATGACAGGCATTGTTCTCCCAGTCAGTGTCCTGCATATCACAGGCCTTTAATGAGAACTTGACACAGTCTTTAAAGCGCAGCCTTGGTTTCTGCCGGAGTCTCCTTCCATTCACAAGTTCTCCATAGAGCATCTGCTTAGGAATCCTGCTATCCTTCATTCTAATAAGGTGTCCAGTCCAACGTAACCGGTGCTTGTGCACCATCACCTCAATACACAAGATATCAGATGTCCTCAGGATCTGTGTGTCTGGAATCTTTGAGGTCCAGCCAACATTGAGAATGTACCTGAGACATCTCTGATGAAAGCGTTCAAGGACCCTTACCTGACGTTTGTACAGAGTCCATGTTTCACATGAGTAGAGGAGCGATGTCAGTACATATGCACGGTACACAGCAACTTTTGTTTGCCTTGCTATGCCATGCTGGGACCAGACACGAGACTGAAGAGACCGGAAGGAATTAGTTGCTCTCTGCAACCTAAAAGGGAGCAAGAATGGCTGAGTGTGCTGCCCAGGTAGAGAAACTTGTCTACTACCTTCAGAATTGTTCCTTCTACCAAGATAGCTGGTTTCACATATGGATCTCCTGGTGCAGGATGGAACATTACAACAGTCTTGTCCAGGCTAATGCCAAGTCCAAATGCCTTGCGAACACCTGTTGGGGCAAGCGAAAGCGAAATCGTGATGGCACCTATACCAGTAATTTACTAAGAGCACTGTCCAAGCGTGATCATTGCCAGAGCACCAGCTGTCTGGCTTTCGTGTTAGTGGCACGTAAATAGCACCATTTGAGTGTGACCGTTACCAACGTCACCTTCCTGGCACTTGTACCAGTGGCACGTGAAAAGACATTCAAGCGAGTTCGTTGCCAGTACCGCTGGACTGGCCCTTGTGCAGGTGGCATGTAAAATACACCATTTTGAGCATGGCCGTTGCCAGTACCTCCTGACTGGCCTTTGTGCTGGTGGCACGTAAAAGCACCCACTACACTCTCAAGTGGTTGGCGTTAGGAAGGGCATCCAGCTGTAGAAACTCTGCCAAATCAGACTGGAGCCTGGTGTAGCCATCTGGTTTCACCAGTCCTCAGTCAAATCATCCAACCCATGCTAGCATGGAAAGCGGACGTTAAACGATGATGATGATGATATATATATATCATACACACACAGTGAGAGAGAGAGAAAGACAGATACCCATATATATACATACACAGTTACATATATACACACACACACACACACCCTTTTCCACCCAGCCAAGTGATTCTCATGTGTTGCTGTCCTTCTATTTCAGGGATTTGGCACCAAAGGATATGTTTGGGAGTTCTGATCCATTTGTAACAGTTTCCTTCCTGGAACAGAGTAAAACCACATCGGTAAGACACACCTATATCTATCTTAAAAATGCCTCGCATGCGTGCACACACACACACACACACACACACACGCATGACTGTATGTATGTATGTGTGCATTATCTATGCCTTTCTCTGTGTGTGTGTGTGTGTGTGTGTACATATCATGATTCATAAGATTCCAACTGTTATCTCCCGTCTCTGTGGCATTAATCAGATTCTGGCCATCAAATCACTCAGATTATCTGTTAAATTTTCATTCAATGGCAGTGCCCCAGCATGGCCGCAGCTTTAAAGCTGAAACAATTTAAAGAATTTATGTAAATAACCCCAGTGTTACATCTGAATGGGTCTTATATCAGTTTTCTCTTGTGATTGAGACAGATTCTTAGAGAAAAAACAATTCTAAATTAAAGTTGATAACGGCTCTGTGATCAGAATAAAACACCTGATGATGGCTGGAGACTAAACTGACTGAAACACAGGGCAGATATACATACTGTAAATATAAAGATGTAGTTTATAGTCTTCAATATTTTTATATATTTAAGATGTCTTAACTAAAGATGTTACAAATGCATTTTTTTGTTTTTATATTTGTTAATTTAGTTGTTCTTTTTTCCTTTCATTTTCCTCCTCTCCCCCTCCATTTCCACCCATGACTTCAAATTGTCATCACCATAACTTCAACCCCCCTCCCATCAGACACAGAAGAAGACCAGGTTCCCCAGCTGGTACGAGACGTTTGAGTTCAACATGCCATTGTCCTGTCCTCCAAAGACTGTTATTGAAGTGAAACTGTGGGACTGGGATAGAGTGAGCAGCAATGATTTCCTTGGTGAGGTAAGTAACAGTGAACCAAGGGTCAGCAATTTGAGGGCCAGAATGATTAAGGGGTTCATAAGGTATTAGAGTACAGTCACATTACCTGCTAGAAATAGCAGCCAAAAGACCCCCCTCAAATCACACCCTACTCTCTTATGTAAGTATATACACTGAACTGCAAAAGAAACAGGATTTCTTCAAATGTCATTTCTATATGATAGAAACTCTGCCAAATCAGATTGGAGCCTGGTGTTGCCATCTGGTTTCACCAGTCCTCAGTCAAATCGTCCAACCCATGCCAGCATGAAAAGCGGACGTTAAACGATGATGATGATGTAAGTGTAAATATTCCAAGACATGCTGGGTTATGGCTGAGACCCAAATTACAGGAAACCTTTCAGCTTTCCCTGAAACGAGATGCCAAAACACAGCTGTGTTGAATGCCACGGGCACCTGGTGAAGGTTGTGGGGTATAAAAAAACATCTTGAACCACATTCCTGGCATTCGTAATTTGGACACATCAGGTGTTCCCAAATCGTCAGAAGTGCAGAGAGAACAAGCTATCAGCCGATTGCAAGCAAGGCAGCATCTCCTGGTTGTTGCGAATGCTTATAATCTATCGCCTGCAACAGCACTGTAGAGCATGCCTGCCGGGGGTACCTCCGGGTGACCCCTTCATCCATCTGCAACACCTCCATGATCACCTCACGAGACCATTAGCACTGAACAGTAAGCCATCAGTGACGACAGGGTAGAACGTCAACTGCTTTCATTTGTAAAATTACATTTCATCTGGTGATTATGGTTTTGTGTAATGGAGTAATGTTCTCATTCTTCAATTAAAAACAGCTGTAATGAGCTGACAATTATCCATCGTCTGTTATTATTCATCTGATTATATATATATATATATATATATATGATGATATATATATATATGGAGATCGTTGCCAATGCCACGTTAAACGATGATGATGATGATATGTATGTATGCATGTACTTGTATATTTAATGTATTCCTTTATCTACTTGCATGTCTCTCTCTGTCTGTGCGTCCTGTTCATCTATGAAAAGGTAAACATTAACTTCCGGAACCTACCTGATGGTTCCAAAGTGAAGAAATGGTACAGACTGATGCCTCGACCACCCCACATGGAAAACAGAAGTGCTGGGTATGTCCATACTTTGCTTTTTCTCTCTCTCTCTCTCTCTCTCTCTCTCTGTATACATACACATGCACGCATGACAACATGGAAAAATATGAGGACAATAATGATATATATATATATATATATATATATATATATATATACACACATTGTGTGTGTGTGTGTCTCGTTAATGTATATTGTATATACATACAGCAGTCTAGTCTATCAAACAGAAGACCCTATTACTGCCATCTACCCATCTACCCTTCACACCAAACCACTTAGAATCCACACAGACCCTCACCATTCCTCTCCATATATTTTCCTCTGACTCTAGAAATTTATGTCCCTTTACACGACTGTTAGTTTCTATGAATCCTCATTTTTGTAGGACCCTATTTTCCCTGCCCCTTCCCCTTTTCACCACTGAAGCAGTAAACCAAAGTTTTCTACTAAAGTCCTACTTCTGACAATGCAATGGATGGCTGCTGCATCCCATTCTCTCTCTGTTGATGGAATAAATCACTGCTATACACAGATACCATCCATTTGTATTGTTCAAGACGCACCCTCTGCACTTCTATTCGTGAATCAGCAGTCAAGCGCTCTCTGCCCACCAATTTACTTTCTCCCTTCTTCTGCTCACAACTCAACCCTTCTTCTTCTTTTGCTTGTTTCTATTTTTATCCTATTATGCATACATGTTATATGTATGTTTGTATACATATTGTATTTGAATTCTATTTTTCAGGGGGGATCCGATGTTCCCAAAGCCAGCCCCTAACCGGGGCAGTGTCCGCATAAAGGTCCACCTCATACAGGAAACAGTTTTACCCACATACAGCTATGGCACACTGCGACACATTCTCACAGATTCAGTTCTGCCAAAGGTAATCTCTCTCTCTCACACACACATTCACACAGAAATACATATATATATACACACAAATACATATATA
The DNA here is from genome assembly GCF_046866305.1 of Octopus bimaculoides. NCBI lineage: Eukaryota > Metazoa > Mollusca > Cephalopoda > Octopoda > Octopodidae > Octopus > Octopus bimaculoides. The sequence continues at coordinate 19,335,738 of NC_142957.1, forward strand.
TCTGTGTACACATATATACAGAAGTTTTCAGTCCAGAAGCACTCCTACAATCATCCCCTGCTTCTCCACCCATGCCCATCCTCACCTTCAATACTGCTCTCCTCTGTGGCCTTCCTACATGAAACAAAATATAAAAATTGAAGCACTCCAGAGATTGATCACAAAAACGAAAATATAGAATTTGGTCTTTGAGCACTTTGACTCCAGCTCACACTTATCTCTCTCTCTCTCTCTCTCTCTCTCTCTCTCTCTCTCTCTCTCTCTCTCTCTCTCTCTCTCTAGGGTACAGAAGCACCAGATCTCAGTGCTGTCCACTTGTTGGAAGAAATCAGTCGCCTTGACCTCAATGAAATGTCCAACTGCCTGGTCAGACTTTATTTAAACGAGGGACTCATCACAGAATATTTGACGGCCATCACAGCAGAAGAGGTCAAGAACACATGTAAGTAGTAGGGTGGAGCACAAGGGAAGGGAGGTGACAGTCATGGGGAGGGGAATGGGAATTTGGTGGTGGTGGTGGTGGTGGTGGTGGTGGTTGATGCCTGTGTGTGTATGAACTGGATGGTCCATAACAGCCTCATCAAGTAGTACCACCTGTCCTTCAGAGACGGCAAGTATAGAGACAGACACACACACTGTACTTTCACTTCTCTTTGCTTCTGAAACAAATTTCCTATTTACAATTTCAGCTGATCCCAACACACTGTTCCGAGGGAACTCCCTAGCGACGAAGTCTATGGACCATTTTATGAAGGTAAGAACAGCCAGTTAATGGACCCACAACTTAAAACTAACCCCTCTCTGCTTTTCTCTCTCTCCTTCTTGTTTCACTGGTCATCCTTCAAAGAACCCTGTCAAGAATTCCTGCACTTCCAAGCAGTTCCAAGATTTTTGGAGGTGTTCTACCTTCACACTTGCACCAATCTTTTTCAGCCCCATGGTGGTAGTTGAGTGTCGATACTTCCAAGTGCTCCAGTTACTTCTGCTATCACGTCTACTCTCTTCATTGAACACAACCTTCGTGTTTCTCACTTTAAATCGTTCTAGTTGTTCATTTCTTCTTTCTCTTTGTGGCATTTCGTCCATCTTTACATTCTCTCACTTCAAATCCCGCCAAGGTTTACTTTGCCTTTCATCCTTTTAGGTTCAATAAATTAAATACCAGTTGAGCACTGGGGGTTGATGCAATCGACTCGTTCCCTCCGCAACAATTTCAAGCCTTGTGCTTAGACGAGAAAGGATTATTCTTATTATTGTTGTTTTCGTTTTGCTTTCCTTTCTTCAAGTTGCAGCCAAGTCTCAACCAGGGACTTTTAAGGGACAGTCAACACCAATGGTTGGTTTGTTGTTTGATATTCTTTATTACAATTGTTTATTGCCAGGTGGTGGGTCTTCACTATTTACAAGAGACGCTGGGTCACGTGATAGACCAAGTGTATGGGGACCGAAGAATTGTGGAGCTGGACCCAACGAGGGTTGATAGTATTAAAAGGTATAAGCTTTCTCTCCCTCTCTTTCTCTCCCTCTCTTTCTCTGTCTGTCTATCTTTCACATGTAGATACATACACACACACACACACACACACACACGTATATATACATGTGTGTGTGCATGTGTATATATATATGATGATGATGATGATGATGATATATATATATATATATGTATACATACTAGGGGTGTTTATTAAAGATTTCCCCTGACCTACTTCCCAAGGACTGGCAGAAATGAAACTCAGCATCATTATTAGTCCTTCTGCACATGGCCACCACCAATGGTGATACACTTCTCCCATCGCTTTATGCCGTTGTGAAGACCTCGTCTCTAGAAGTCGAAAGGTTGTGTCTGGAGCCAAGACTTTACCTTTGAAATAAGTTCATCGTCGTCCGAAAAGTGCTTCCCTTCCAAAAACCACTTCTGGATTGGAAAGACGTGGAAGTCAGATGGTGTGGGGTCAGGAGAGGGGAAGGATTTCATAGCCGCAGCAGTGTGCTTTCATCTGGGCAACATGCGCATTGTCAACTGGGGCGTCGTCTTGGAGGAGGCAGACTCCTTTGGTCAGCAGGCCATCCATGCCCCTCTGCTTTGGTGGAATCCCACTTTTTCTGCAGCAAAGAAGCATAATATGCCCTGTTAATCGTGGAACCCTTTACCAGAAACTCCACCATCACTACTCTGCAGCATGAAATGAAGTGCTTTGCGTAAGAACACAACACAACGCCCGGTCTGGGAATCGTCTTGCAGTCGTGAATGCAACACCACACACACACACATATATATATATATATATATATATATATATATATATAAGGTAGACAATGGAAACAGATTATCATATTATACCTGTTTCCATTGTCTACCTTATGACATTTTCTTGGGACTTAATACATTAAGTATTTTAACTTGAATTAATACTATGTGGGGTCAGAGCCAAATCTGAGACTGAATATCTACCTGGATTTGTCTCCCTCCTTTGTTATATATACATATATACACACAAACACACACACACAATGGGCTTCTTTCAGTTTCTGCCTACCAAATCCACTCACATGGCTTTGGTTAGCCCGAGGCTCTAGTAGAAGACACTTGCCCAAGATGCCATGCAGTGGGACTGAACCCAATATGTTGTAGTTGGGAAGCAAGCTTTGTAACACACAGTCATGCATATGTCTACAAAAATCAACTGTAATGCTTATTTTTGAGCCTGGTACATATTCTGCCATGTTACACAGGGGGCCTGGGATATCATCATCATCATCAATAAACAATAAACAGAACTTTGGATGCACCTAGAATGCTTTTCAGAAACAGTTGTAAGTCAAAAATTGTATGAATAAACAAATATGTAAAGCCCACTATTTATGCCGTATCTCATACATACATACACATTATATATATATATATATATATATATATATACACACATGCATAGACACATCTACACATGCACACACACACATGTATGCTTAACATAACACCACTTTCACCCACTCTTCTTCTTCTTGGCATTCTTCCCAACCAAGGCGCCATTGGTCCAGCATCAAAGAATCTAACGGCTACGTGCTGGAGCACAGCAAGACAGCCGTCACTTGTTACATCACCAATATTATGGAGGCCATCCTGAACTCCCACAGCAAATGTCCAATCCTGATGAGGTTGGTCTTTAAACATCTCAAGGAACAAGTTCAAAACAAATGGCCCACAGGAAATGAAGAGAATATGGTGAGACATTTTCAAGACATTTCTTCCATTGTTTGGTATTCTGAATAAGTGCAGACCTGAGATCTTTTGTCCAAGGCAGAATTGTTAGCGGAGTGGGATGCTTCACAGTATTTTGTCCATTTTTACATTCTGAGTTCAAATTCTGCCAAGGCCCATTTTACCTTCATCCTTTCAGGGCTGGTAAAATAAGTACCAGTTGACTACTGGGGTTCAATGTAATCTACTTACCCACTTCTCTGCCAAAATTTGAAGCCAATTTTAAGTCATTCATTTCGTTTCTATGTCCGCATATTTCTTTTTTTATCCAGGGTTTGGCTTTAAGGCATCCAAAGGGTCTTTTAATGTTCTCTCAAGAAATAATACCTTTTAAAGAAGAGTCTCCAATGCCTGCATAAATTCCAAGAACGAGATTTTTTTTCTTTATGTCCACATCTTACAAAATATACCTTAGCAGAATTTAAGTATAGCACCACGAAACACATCTGAAACAATTCCCATCTGGTTTACATATTTTTGACAAGCCAGTCCAGGGGCACTGGCAACGATCTCGCTCGAAAATCCTTACACATGTCACGGGCACAAGTGCCAGAAAGGTGATGCTGGGTACAGGTGCCATCCCAATTTCGCTTTCGCTTGCCCCAACAGGTCTTTGCAAGCGGAGTTTAGTGTCTAATGAAGGAAAGGTATGCATAAGTGGGCTGGCTACACCCCTGGCAGAGGCCTTGGATTTAGGTCTCACTTGGCTTGCCTGGTCTTCTCACACACAGCATATTTCCAAAGGTCTCGGTCAGAAGTCATCGCCTTGGTGAGGCCCAATGTTCGAAGGTCTTGCGTCACCACCTCATCCCAGGTCTTCCTGAGCCTACTTCTTCCACGGGTTCCCTCAGCTGTTAGGGTGTGGCACTTTTTCACGCAGCTATCCTCATCCATTCTCACCACATGTCCATACCAGCGCAATCGTCTCTCTTGCACACCACAACTGGTGCTTCTTAGGTTCAACTTTTCTCTCAAGGTACTTACACTCTGACTAGTATGCACACTGACATTACACATCCATCAGAGCATACTGGCTTCATTCCTTGCGAGCCTACGCATGTCCTCAGCAGTCACAGCCCATGTTTCACTGCCATGAAGCACTTATGGCAGCGGTCCTTCAGTTTTTCTAAACCATGTAAAAGAATTCAGAAGGTTGGGCTTCCAACCAGGCCTTTCACAATACCCTTAAAACCAATAACATCCCAGCAACCCATCATGTATATGTGTGTATATATATGTATACACACACACACACACACAGTAGTGTTCCTGACAGTCCTTCTCTCATCCATCTCATCCATCTATTCATCTGTCAACTTATCAATCTACCTCTCATCCCACCCCATTTACCTCTCGGTGAACCCACACCCTTATCTACCCTAACCCCACAACTGTTGTCTTTTGACAGGACTATGCCTACCATGCGGTCAGTGGTTTTCTCTTCCTGCGGTTCTTCGTTCCGGCCATTTTGTCGCCAAAGTTGTTCCTGCTGCAGGAACACCACCCTGATCGGAAAGTCAGCCGGACACTGACCCTCCTTGCAAAGGTAAGTAATCACCCTTATAAAGAAGGGATAATCCTGAGGATAAAGTCTCCCCATTTCTAACAAAAGTGAAGCTGCAGGTAAGGGCTGTGTGGTAAGAAGCTTGCTTCCCAACCACATGGTTCTGGGTTCAGTCCCACCGTGTGGCATCATGGACAAGCGTACAAAGGACAATACAAGGATTACATTAGGATACGTTTGGAACACACACAATATATAGACATAGTGACTATATACATGTGTGTGTGTGTGTGTGTGTGTGTGCAGCCATAAACATATAAACTCGCATGCACAGACACACATATACACTCAGCTTGGTGGGCATCAATCACTAATGTGGGTGTCCCTTTATTCCCAGGTAACCCAGACCATTGGTAACCTCTCCGAACCTGTTGGCAAAGAACAATGGCTTCAACCTCTCCATGACTTTGTACGAGAAAAGATTGATGATGTTCGGACATTCATCGACACATTGACAGACATCAACACAGACAACAGTAAGTATAAACATACATATATATACACACTTATATGTGTATATTATTAGATATATCAAATCGTAAGCACCTGGTCGTTTACAGGTAAAGCACGTACATTTCCACAGTGTTCATTGGGTATTTGATTAACGAGGGAGACGAAACATGGAAGGTATGAGAGTGACTGCCACAGCTGAGATCGGTCGAAACAGTTGTAGTAATCAATAAACATCCTTGTGTCTTCCATCTTCTGTTTCTCTCATTGATCAAATATATTTATACGTGTGTGTGTATGCATTTATATGCATGTGTGTGTGTGTGTATGTATATACACACACACTTTCTTATATTGTCATCTCATTCTCTCTCTTTCCCCACATGAGTATGTATGTGTATATATCTATGCATTTGTATATACATATTTATATATATATGTATATCTATTTATGTATGTATGTATCTATCCATCTATCTACATATATATATATATATATATATATATATATATGTTCCATACACACCTGTGATTGAACAGACAGAGACAGTAAAGTACGCCATGTGTGTATAAAATGTATTACTGTATGCGTGTGTGTGTGTTTGTGTAAAGACACATATTTATGTATGTCTATATACGTCTGTGTATGTGTACATGCTTTCACCCCACCAACACCACCACTACCTCCTTCCTCTCTATTACAGCACTTAGATACTTCCCGAACCGACAACCATTTTACTCAGGAGTCATCTTAAAAGAAGGATACCTCCACAAATGTCGATACTCTTCCAAAAAACTGCTCAACCGGTTATCATTCTCATTCTCATTTAAGCCACAATATTTCTGGCTTACCTACAAGGAACTGCGGTATTCACCTCTTCCAGAGAGTAAGGTTGGTCCATGTTTTCGGTTTTATTTCATCATTTATTCTTATGACTATTGTCTTTTTTGCTTTTCGCTTGTCGATCTGACAAAGGCCTTCGATACAGTTAATAGAAAAGCACCATGGAAAGTCCTCCAGAAACTTGGTTGTCCTGAAAAGTTCCTTGCTGTGGTTAGGTCTTTTCATGAAGACAGGAAGGGTAGGGTTAATGTTAGAGGTAAAATGTCGGAGCCATCTCAATACAAAATGGAATGAAACAGAGGGATATTCTGGCACCGACTCTATTCGCCATATATTTTGCGATGGTTTTCTGTATTGCATTCAGAAATTGCAGATATGGTGTTTACATCCATTATCGAACCTCTGGCAGCATATTTAATATCAGGCGCTTTGCTGCAAAAACAAAGGTATTTACCAATATCATAAGAGACCTTTTGTATGCAGATGATTGTGATCTAGCAGTGCACACAGAGATTGATATGCAA
>NC_142957.1:19347381-19369881 GCF_046866305.1 Octopus bimaculoides
ACTGACTGCAGATCCCACATGGATAAGTGAAGTGCTCAGTACACAATTCAAGAGTGTCTTCACCTCTCCTCTGAGTCACATGCAGATAAAGAACCCAGCTGATTTCTTTGACAATAGCACTCAGCAGAAGGGGACTGCATCCATTACCTACATCGACATTGAAGAGGAAGATGTGATAGCTGCCATAAATGAAACGAGCTCAAATTCGGCACCTGGCCCCGATGGTTTCCCAGCTGTCCTCTTAAAGTCGTGTAAACAAGAATTAGCAGGACCACTCCGGATACTCTTCCAGAGTTTCCTTGCAAATGGTAAACTTCCCAAAAAGCTGAAGGAAGGCACCATATGTCCTATCCATAAAGGTGGAAGCAGAGCAGAGGCTGGAAACTACAGGCCCATCTCTCTGACTTCACATATTAGCAAAGTCATGGAACGAATTGTCAGAAGGAGATTGATTGCGTTCCTAGAAGAAAATGACTTGCTGAATGAGACCCAGCATGGTTTCCGTCCAGGTAAAAGCTGCCTCACGCAGCTCTTGCAGCATTATGACTGGGTCCTGAAGCAGCTACTTGACCATTCAAATGTTGATGTGATATATCTCGACTTTGCAAAAGCCTTTGACAAAGTTGATCATGGCTTGATATGTCACAAGCTGCGAAACCTTGGCATAGCTGGTAAATTAGGAGAGTGGCTGCATGACTTCCTGAATGGTAGAAGTCAGACAGTTGCAGCCAATGGAGAACTATCTAGGGAAACAGAAATATTGAGCGGTGTTCCACAGGGAACTGTTCTGGGGCCACTACTGTTCATAGTGGCCCTTCTGGACATGCCCACGGTCACTCGGAGAGCCACTGTCACTAGCTATGCTGATGACACAAAGATATCTCAGGCAATAAAGAATCCTGATGATATTGTAAGCCTGCAGAATGACCTAAATGCAATATATGAGTGGGCAGAGCAAAATAATATGCAGTTCAATGCAAAAAAATTTCAAGTACTGCGCTACAAGACCACAAGTACCTCCCAACTGGCATACACAGGGCCTGGAGGTACTGCAATCCCAGAACCACAAACAGTGAGAGATCTGGGCATCAACATGTGTAGTGATGCATCATTTCACATGCACATTGTCAAGTTGACAGCAAGGTGCAGACAACTGGCGGGGTAGATACTGAGGACTTTCCGTACAAGGGATCAAAAAGTCATGTTGATTCTATGGAAGACATTTGTTCTGAGCCGCCTAGACTATTGCTCTCAGTTGTGGTCACCACACAGTGTTAAGCGGACAGCAGAACTCGAGGCAATTCAGCGGCACTATACAAAAAAGATCGCCACAGTCCAACAGATGAACTACAGGGAGCGACTGAAGGCACTAGGTCTCTACTCCCTGGAGCGCAGGCGGGAGAGATATGTAATAATATACATATGGAAAATACTGGAAGGACTGGTGCCAAACTTTGGTATCAAGTACTACAGAAATGCCCGCACGGGTCGCCACTGCATGGTGCCAAAGGTACCGTCCACTGCATCTCACATAAGAACGAGATACTGCAGCAGCCTCGGTTTCAGAGGACCTCAGCTCTTCAATGCCCTGCCAAAACATTTGAGAGACATGCAAGACATGGATGCGGAGGTCTTCAAGACAAAACTTGACGCTTTCCTCTCCACGATACCAGACGAACCAATGGCTCGTAATGAGACACAGTTTAGGGCAGCTGTGTCAAATTCTCTTATACACCAGATGTGCCATCAAAACTCTTGATTGGACCATGTCAGGTGGGGGAGAAGAGCCATGCAAGGAACGTGAAAATCACGGTGGTGCACCAGCATGACCGCAGCCACTTGGCTGAAACACATAAATAAATAAATAAATAAATACATATATATATATATATATACATACATATATATATATATATATATATACATATATATATACATATATATATACATATATATATATATATATACATACATATATATATATATATATACATATATATATATACATATATATATATATATATACATATATATATATATATATATATATATACATATATATATATATATATATATATATACATATATATATATATATATATATATATATATATATATATATATATATATATATATATATATATATATATATATATTATACATATATATACATATATATACATATATATACATATATATATATATATATACATCATCATCATCGTTTAACGTCCGCTTTCCATGCTAGCATGGGTTGGACGATTTGACTGAGGACTGGTGAAACCGGATGGCAACACCAGGCTCCAGTCTGATTTGGCAGAGTTTCTACAGCTGGATGCCCTTCCTAACGCCAACCACTCAGAGAGTGTAGTGGGTGCTTTTACGTGTCACCCGCACGAAAACGGCCACGCTCGAAATGGTGTTTTTTATGTGCCACCCGCACAAGCCAGTCCAGGGGCACTGGCAACGATCTCGCTCGAAAATCCTACAGGAGCCAGTCAGGCGGTACTGGCAACGGCCACGCTCAAAATGGTGCATCTCATGTTCCACCCGCACAAGAACCAGTCCAGGGGCACTGGCAACGATCTTACTTGGCTTGCCGGGTCTTCTCACGCACAGCCCATTTCCAAAGGTCTCGGTCCGTAGTCATCGCCTCGGTGAGGCCCAATGTACGAAGGTCTTGCCTCACCACCTCAGCCCAGGTCTTCCTGGGCCTACCTCTTCCACGGGTTCCCTCAACTGTTAGGGTGTGGCACTTTTTCACGCAGCTATCCTCCTCCATTCTCACCACATGTCCATACCAGCGCAATCGTCTCTCTTGCACGCCACAACTGATGCTTCTAATGTTCAGCTTTTCTCTCAAGATACTTACACTCTGACGGGTATTCACATTGACATTACACATCCAACGGAGCATACTGGCTTCATTCCTTGCGAGCTTACGTATGTCCTCAGCAGTTACAGCCCATGTTTCACTGCCATGTAGCATGGTTGTTCGTACGCATGCGTCATACAGTCTGCCTTTTACTCTGAGTGAGAGTCCCTTTGTCGCCAGCAGGGGTAAGAGCTCTCTAAACTTTGCCCAGGCTATTCTTATTCTAGCAGCTACACTTTCAGCGCACCCACCCCCACTACTAACTTGGTCGCCCAGATAGCGGAAGCTATCGACTACCTCTAGTTTTTCACCCTGGAATGAGATAGAAGTTGTTTCCTGTTTGTTTGCAGTCTTTATTGCACCTGAACATCTGCCACAAACAAAAACTAACTTGCTAGTTAACCTGCCTTTGATGTTGCTGCACCTCTTATGTGTCCATAGCTTGCACCGGGTACATCTTATAGAGTTACTACCTACTCCTTTTCTACATACTGAGCAGGGCCATCTACCTGAAGGGGTTTGTGTTTTATCTACCTTCCTACTTATTAGGATTTTGGTTTTAGCTAGGTTGACTCTAAGGCCCTTCAATTCTAGACCTTGCTTCCACACCTAAAACTTCTCCTCTAGTTCTGATAGTGACTCCGCAATTAGGGCAAGGTCATCAGCATAGAGGAGCTCCCAGGGGCAACCTGTCTTGAACTCCTCTGTGATTGCCTGGAGGACTATGGTAAATAATAGGGGGCTGAGGACGGAACCTTGGTGGACCCCTACCTCTACCCGGAATTCATTGCTGTACTCATTTCCAACCCTCACCTTACTGGCCGCATCTCTGTACATGGCTCGCACAGCTCTCACTAGCCATTCTTCTATCCCAAGTTTCCTCATTGACCACCAGATAAGGGATCGGGGGACCCTGTCAAAGGCTTTCTCCATGTCAACGAAAGCCAGGTACAGAGGTTTATCCTTGGCTAGGTATTTCTCTTGCAACTGTCTCACTAGAAATAAGGCATCAGTAGTGCTTTTACCTGGCACGAACCCAAACTGCATCTCATCTAAATTGATTCGCTCCCTAATTAGTTGGGCTATGACCCTCTCTGTAACTTTCATAACCTGATCTAACAGCTTGATGCCTCTGTAATTATTTGTATCTAAAGCGTCCCCTTTACCTTTGTAGCAGTTGACTATGATGCTGCTACACCAGTCATAGGGTATGACTCCTTCGTGTATCACCTGGTTCGTAATACGGGTGACTAGGCTATAGCCAACACTGCCAGATATTTTGAGCATCTCTGCAGTGATTCCTGATGGGCCGGGGGCTTTCCCGGTCTTCATACTCTTAATTGCTTTATCTACCCTGGTACTATCAACTCGGATAGCTGGTCCCTCTATTGGGTCGACATAAGGCAGGCTCTCTTTCTCCCATTCATTCTCTTTATTAAGCAATCTATCGTAGTGGCATCTCCAGACCTCTTTCTTTGCATCCTCATTTAATGCAAGCGTACCATCATCCATGCGAACACATTTCTCTCCTACAACATCACTATTCTCTCTCCTACACTGTCTTGCAACACGAAATACCTCGAGTCTTTGGTCCTCACGGCGCAGAACGTTGGCAAATCTTTCCTTATATATATATATACATTTATACTAGAATCAGTGAGACTTATCCTGGAAAATAATACGTTCTTCTTCAATGGTAAGAACTATATCCAAATTAAAGGCACGGCTATGGGGACGAGGTTTGCCCCCGTTTATGCGAATTCGGTGATGGGTTACTTGGAACAAAAACTCTACCAGGAAATAGAGGAGAGATATAACACCGAATTTAGGAAGCTTATAGAAAAAGCATGGAAGAGATACCTGGACGATTGCTTCATAATCTGGACCAAACCTCAAAGCATTGTGGAGGAATTTAACACCCTCCTGAACAACCTACACCCATCCATCCAATTCACAAAGGAGATGAACAGTAGCAAATTACCATTTCTAGATATAATGGTAATTAAAAAGAACACCGCCATTACCACAGATATATATTACAAACACACAGACACACACCAATACTTGAACTTTAAATCGTGCCATCCACCCCATACAAAACGCAACATACCATACTGCCTAGCCAGGAGAATATGTACTATTGTAGAGGATATAGAGACCAGAAATAAACGCCTGATGGAACTGAAAGAATTTCTGGTGAAGCAAAAATACCCATCACGACTCATAGAAAATGGTATTCAGCGGGCTTCGAAAATACCCATACAACAACTGAGGACACCGCAAAGAAAAGACAAACAGGAAAAGATCATTCCATTTATAGTGACACAAAATCCATGCCACCAGAACATCTTTAATATCGCCAAAGCGAACTTACCGATCCTTGCACAAAGTAAGGAAATGAGAAATATCATTACAGATCAAAATATAACTCTCAGTAAGAGACAACCTAAAAACTTGAAAAAACTATTAACAAAGGCAAGGTTTGACCTCAGCAACAAAAATCAAACATTCACTGTATCCAAATGCAATGATAGCCGATGCGGCACATGCCGATCAATCCATACCGGCCCATATATGAACACAAAAACAGGGAAAATATTCACCAATGCGAACATGAACTGCAAAAGTAGAAATCTAATCTACTGCATCAAATGCCCTAATTGTGAAGAATTGTACGTTGGCCAGACAGGTAATGCACTATCGGAACGCTCACGGGTACATCGACAACAGATTAAAAACCCAGAAGTCCGCCAAATACCACTGAGTAACCATCTAGCAACATGTGGTCATCAAACTTTTATTATATTTCCATTCCATAAACTTTACAACCGGAATGAAATTGAAAGAAAATGCAAAGAAAAGGACTTTATTAAGAAATTCAAACCCACTCTTAACAAACAATGATTAAATCCATCTTACTTGGGGTTTAAAAATCTTATCCCTGTAACCAAAACACAAAAAATCTCTCAGATATCATCATTTCTATAAATAGATTTGGCATCATTTCTAAGAACAGCCAAACACCTACTGTGGTTTAAAAATCTTATCCCTACAACCCACACAAAACAATAAATTAAAATATCATCATGTCTAAAAATAGATTTAACATCAATTCTAAAAATAGCCAGACACCTACTGCTGCCATCCAAAGGAATTGGTATAAAAGACAGAAAACCAGCCAACTTATTACAGTCTGTTAAAGACTGTCATACCGGCCATGACGAAGGGAAATAGCCCTGAAACTCGAGTCGCCTTTATATATATATATTTATATTTATATATTTATACATTTGATCCTTTATATTGAACACTCAATATTTCATCTACATTCAATACTTTCTTTCATGGTGCCATCCATTTTTATTTTATTTTATTTTATATTATATATTGTATATCATATTATATATTGTATACTCCATATTCTATACCCCACATTAGTTCTGCAGGAATATAAATAAAACATAAAAAACAGACAGTGTTGGAACTCTTTTAAACTAAATAATATATATATATATATATATATGTATATATATATATATATATTATACATATATATACATATATATACATATATATACATATATATATATATATATATATATACATATATATATATATACACATTGGCAGCTGGAAGTGGCTCCAGTTTGCTCGATCAGTTAGCTACCATGGCAGACTAGATCATAGAGTTAGTTCACTGTGCAGCCCGCACTTTTAGTCTCGACATAAATAGTCAGGCCAAGACCGTGTCAGTCGACAGACTTAAAAGGGTACATTTTGAGGTGACCACACCCTTCGATGACACCCCAGCCATGCCCACTTTTGATCCTTTGCAACCATCTACACACCCACCTACACATGCACCTTTGACCACACCATCACCTACAGCTCCACCTTCGTCGCCACAACCTAACACAAACAAACTCTATGTCACCAGGACAGGCCGCACTGTGCATTGGCCCCCAAAAAACTCACCAGAACTATTTACATTTAACCCTTTTTTTTTCCTCTGACAGACAATTGTTTTCCCATGTCCTGAACAATTCCAATGCTCTGCGATTAAACTTTGTCAAAAAGTTTCGTGCTGCCTGCCCCTTCTATATTACAGGCAATTATCTTTCTCGACTTATCACATTTCGTATCACATCTTATTGTTTGCGATCGGTGACCATCTTTGCTTTCCTTGTGCCTGCTCCAGTCATTCTAATTTCGCACGAGTGAGGCACAAGAAGCCAGTGTCATTTCATACGAAATCTCGCAGGTAGTCATTACCATGCCCAAGGCAGGAGCAAGATCTCACCTGCAACCATTTGCCATGCGCAAGACAGCAGCAAGACTCTCATCGGCAACGACTATTTAAGCAGAAGAATTAAGACATTCACTCTCTTTCTTCTTTCCCATTTCCTCTCACGCTTTTACATAGTGTTGGTGTATTTGCTGATTGTGTGAGGAGGGGTCAACTGTCTTGTGCTTGGAAAATATGGGTAAGAAAACGGTAAACATATAAGAAATATATAAGAAAACGGTAAATATATAAGGTGTACTCAGTGGAAGAAAGGAAAATTGAAAATGTTGAGGGAGAGGAAGCAGATTTGGAACAATTGTGGTTCAAGACGGCAGGAAAAGCAAAAGAATATGCTGTAACCACAGTAACCTACATATCTTGGAAGAAGGACTTCCAGGATTAGGGTGGAGAGAATCCCACCAGAAACAGATGTGGCTTGGGTTGTGGCGGCTGTTCTTCTCGGAAGTAAAGAAGAAATAGCCGTCCTGCAGGCCACAAAAACAGAAAATTCTGTATGGAAAGAGCAAACATTGGACCTGATCATATTGGGTATTGGCAGAACCACTGAAAATATGGTGGAAACGGTGACCATTGGAGATGTAGTGTTGAGAGTGGGGGTGGGGGTGGAGGGCAGAACCCCTCGTTGCTTTAAATGTGGCTAAAAAAGGCCTCTGCAGAAGCAGAGAAGTCAGGAAGAAGTTAGAAAGGGGCCGGAGAAGGTGCAACAGGAAGAAAAGAGAAACAAAGAACAGTGGATGGTAGCTGAAGGAAGAGGAAGAAAGGACAGATTGAATTAGAACCCCAAACCATACACACCCCGTCCCACCCCACCCCCATCTTCTCAGACACCCCCCCTCCACCCATTCCCCTCCGATTCAAAGCAAGAGAAAAAAAACAAATACAAAAAAACACAAGGATCAACAGCTCCCCCCCACCCACTGGAAATTGTTTCGCGCGTGTTTGAAAGGCGTAGACAAAGAAGGGATCCAGAAGAGAACAAAATGGAGGACTGCAAGATTTGTGCATGTCAATGGATGGACAAACACTGAGGTGTCCGAAAGCCAAAAAAACGACGAAATATTGAGATTGAGGAGGGGTTATATGTGTTGGAAGGTGAAATGTGATTTAAAGACGATATCAGACAATATAAAGTACGACGAACTGACCCAGAGATATTCCACAGCCATTACAAGCCTTCAATTCCATTACAACTTTCTCTCTCTATCTCTCTCTCGAGCTATAGAAAGACAAATACACACGTTATACACCTACAGACATCTATATAAACACACATGTAATAATAAACAGACACGTGTCCGAAGAAACCTTTCACTAAAAAACACATTTTCGAAGGTGAGGGGCGTTACTGCATCCACCCCCTTTTTCTTTAAACATGTTTTATAAATGACATTTGGCAGAAATACGTTTGAAAACAATAATAAACGACTGCTGAAATTATAAAAATTAGTAGTAACGAAGTCTGAACAAAAGCAAAAGCATGTTAGTGTTTTGTTTTGTCTTTTTTGAAACAAGCGAAAGCCAATTAAAAGGAAATCTCTTTGCCTTACCTTGTTCGAAAATGTCTGCGATTCAGCAGAAGACATCAGCTGTGAAATGGTTTTGGCTTCTTTTGCAAGAATTTTTCAGCGAATAACTTGTATTTTTCGATTTTCTGGAGATAGAAGGACAGAATAAAGGGTAAATTTTGTGGTTTATGCTTTGTCGGGTGTTGAACGAGAGAAATGTTTGAAATTTACCCCTTTTTTTCCCCACACATTCCAATTCACCGCCGTTAATTGGCGCACACACCTGCTATCGCGCACGCGCACGCGAGTCGTGACTAGTCGATCCTACATTAACAATCTATTGCCAATGCATGTATGCACAAAACATGCAGGACGGTTTGTTTGTTTTGTTTTTTTTAACAAAGTAAATAAAACACATTGTAAATAAAACGCAAACACCCTCATACATGTTTTGTGCGTGGCGCACGCGCGCTAGGTAGTCGTAGGATCCACTAGTCACGTCTCGCATGCGCGGATGCGCGCCCTGGATCCAATCTTCTTGAATCGTACCTTGATATTATGTTTTCATTTCAAAATAAAACCAATAAAAACAATCTCCCATAATCTTTACCTCCGCTGATTTTTACATGCCCCGATGACCGATCTAAGAAATTTGGGGAACGATTTACCGTCTGGTGAATGGAACCGAGTATATACAGATTCCAATAGCTTGCCAAATTGTCAGTCATAAATTTTCTGCAAGAACGTTTTGTCCGATAACATTCTCCAACATCTCTGCACTCCTATCGGGTAGACGTTGAAGAAATCCTTTTCTGGTTGTGGTGTCATAACATCCAACAACCCAAGTTTTGCGACACATTTGTCGTCCATTGTTCTTCTTTGTGAAGAACAAACTTTCATGGAACTCCACTCTTTGATCCAGACCAGCAATTGGAGTTTTGTCCGGCACCAGTTTTGCTGAACAAACATCTCTACAGAAGTGGTGCCACTGAACAGCAGTTTTGTATCAATGCAATTCATTCTTGCAGATATCGTGACAGTTAATTCGAAAATGAAAAATAAAATTAAACACTAAATAAAAAAAAATTCCATATAATGGCAGCTTGGAGTTTTCTCCAAAGGTTCCTTTCCTGATGGAAAGAGGGTTTTATTTTTATTACTTTTAACTCACTTTCTTTTGACAAAATCCCGTCAATAGAACGACTAGAATTTTGAAAATTCATTGAACAGCCATGCTACATGCCAGTAAAACATGGGCTGTGACTGCTGAGGACATGCGTAAGCTCGCAAGGAATGAAGCCAGTATGCTCCGCTGGATGTGTAATGTCAGTGTGCATACCCGTCAGGGTGTAAGTATTTTGAGAGAAAAGCTGAACATTAGAAGTATCAGTTGTGGTGTGCAAGAGAGACGAGTGCGCTGGTATGGACATGTGGTGAGAATGGATGAGGATAGCTGCGTGAAAAAGTGCCACAACCTAACAGTTGAGGGAACCCGTGGAAGAGGTAGGCCCAGGAAGACCTGGGCTGAGGTGGTGAGGCAAGACCTTCGAACATTGGGCCTCACCGAGGCGATGACTACTAACCGAGACCTTTGGAAATGTGCTGTGCGTGAGAAGACCCGGCAAGCCAAGTGAGATCGTTGCCAGTGCCCCTGGACTGGCTCTTGTGCGGGTGGCACATAAGATGTACTATTTTGAGCGTGGCCATTGCCAGTACCGCCTGACTGGCCTTCGTAGGATTTTCGAGCGAGATCGTTGCCAGTGCCCCTGGACTGGCTCTTGTGCAGGTGGCACATAAAAGACACCATTTTGAGCGTGGCCATTGCCAGTACCGCCTGACTGGCCCTCGTGCAGGTGACACGTAAAAGCTCCCACTACACTCTCTGAGTGGTTGGCGTTAGGAAGGGCATCCAGCTGTAGAAATTCTGCCAGCATGGAAAGCGGACGTTAAACGATGATGATGATGATTGAATGTGTGCAAGCAGACGGTTTTTTCATTATCAATATGTTTTGTTTTCAGATAATCTATAATGTTCTCTGGTGCAAGGTACAGTAAAAGTTGCAATCTGGGTGCACACAATGTAAAATAAATTCGGAAAAATAGCAACAACTGCTTCTTTTTAAAGGGTACAAATATTGGGAAGAAGATGTTGATGATGAGTGTTGCTGATGGGATGTTCACACACACACACACACACACACACACACACACACACACACACACACACACGTAGATAAACCTAGACGAAGTCCCATTTTGGAAGCATGTTTAAAGTTTTTAGAAGATGTATGACGGAGAATTATTCAATATCGTGTTTGCTTCTATAAGAATCACTTACTTTAAAGCAAAAAAAACAAGACCGACGTATACAACAGGTGTGTAGAACCTGCTGTTTCGCTTGTTTTAGCCGTTCATAAGTGATCTATAAGTAAACATTTCATACAACGACCATGACGATGTCACCTTTTCTATCCGAGTATCGACCTTAAGAGACATTCATCATCACCTTCATTCACTCTATCTCTCGGCCTTTCTCTCTCATACGTGCACGCACCGACACCAAAGCCTAATTTTGCTCTTACATCATGGTTCTATGCAACTGTTGCAATATCACTCTTTATGAAGGAGTTTTTCCGTTTCCATTACATTTTTCCTGGAACACGGTGTCCTGCCGTTTACCCACATTTGTCCGACATGGAATTTTCCATGTATTTTGTGTGAGGAAACGAACATGTGGCGTTGCCGTAGGATGGTACAAAGACGTCGCCAATCCAGAAGGGAGTGTGGATATTCTGAATCTTTATTGAACAACTCCTTTCTGGAAAACACCCATGTTCCGCCTTGGAAGATTTTGCTTTTCGTGAATCACTTCCTCAGCACAGCTCGGTCGCAGAGATTAATCGAGGAAAATCTCGGATTCTCCCATAAAACCTCCGTAGATTGGCGGTCTTTCTGTGCTGAAGTCTGCCAGATTGGGGCAGAAAACCACCAAAATATGATCGGAGGAGATGGGGTTGAAATTGAGATCGATGAAACGGTTCTGGTCCATCGAAAACAACGATGAGGCAGAATAGATGAGCCAATGCGGGTGACATCTACATGGTAGCTAGACCTGCTAGAAATAGCACCCAAATTTCCCTCAAATCACACCCTACTCTCTTATCTATGTATATATGTATGTATGAGCCAATGAGGGAGACCTTCACGTAGTAGCCAGACCTGCTAGAAATAACAGCCAAATCTCCCTCAAATCGCACCTTACTGTTTTATGTATGTACACATGTATATACTAGCTGGGGAAGCAGGGTTTATCCCTTGATTCCGTTCTCATAATTGTTTCGCTAATCCCGTAACAACAATACAAAGTATGTAGCCCTTAAAACGGTTTCTGTGCATTTACAGAGAACACTGAAGTGTCTTAGACAGGATCTTGTTGTTAGGAATTCCTAATAAGTTATGAATACCCAAATTGTGAAGTCAGTCATGTAATACCATGAAATTAGTTACCCGATAGTAAGAGTTCACATAAAGTAGCGTCGAAAAGGGCTGTAATACGTTCCCAGAGTATATAGAACATAGGGGAAAATACTAATAAGGTATGTATACTAAAATCATGAAGCATGTTACGTAATAACAGGCTAATCAGATATGAGATAATAACAAGTCAAAGTAAATAATTGTGAAAAATGCTTTTGTGTGTTCCCAGAGAATATTACCCTCAGCAGCGCTAATGTTGGTATATTCGTGAATAAGTCACTAACCGAAATAAGGGGATCTCTTGTTTAGGAAAATACTATTTACTTGTTTAAGCGATACCCTACTGATTTTACCCTTTTTACACCTGTTACCTCTTTTTTCTCTTAATATTTTTCTCGTTTTGTTTTTCTTTTTTCTCTCCTACCCTTAACCCCAACAGCTGTAGGATGCAGCCCCACCCACAACAAGGTTACATTACAAGAGTGGATGGACCCTATCGACTGTGACATGGAGGTGCAGACGGTGTGTAGCCAGCTGATAGCCCGACAGACACAACTTCAGTGAGTATCTTTACTTTGTAAAAAGGGAGGGGTTGATCAGAGAAAGACAGGACAGAGCCCGAGGCCCTTTCCATTGTCACCAAGACAGGTGGCAGTGGAAGAGAAACAGCAAGGTATCAACTGACCCTAATAACCCTTGCCCAAATATTTGCAATGCCATCTACAACATAGGCCTTTGTTGTGTATGAACATGGTTACAGCATCAGCGGTGGCTCTCCCGGAACAGCTGTCAACACAAAACTATTATAGAACGTTTTATATTTTATTCTTTTTCTTCTTTCAGTCATTTGACTCCACCCAAGCTGGAGCACTGCCTTGGAGAATTTTTAGTTGAATCAAATTGACCTCAACACTTATTTTTTGTTCTTGTAAACCTGGTATTTATTCTATATATATATATATATATATATATATATATATATATATATATATAAATATATATTTCGTTTTGGGATATATATATATATTATATGTGTGTGTGTGTATACACATATATTTAATTCACAATATATAACTCCAGATTAAATGTATTCCAAACGAACAGGACCAACAAAAACAATTAAGGGAGAAACTAACACTGGAAAACATGAAGACAGAAATAGAACTGCTTAAGCTTAGAGCCCTGAGCAATGAAGAAAAATTGAAGGACATAGATGAGGAAATCTACAACGAATTAAAGAAACATTGAGATGGTCAACGCTTGGAAAGTGTCTTTAAACTGTGGCAAACAACTTGTGAAGCTGAAGAAACAATCTCGCTACAAGGCTGGCAAAGACAAAGCAATTTGTTTATTAACTACGAAACACAGTTCATCGTAGAATAGGCATCGAATAAGCCCTTGCTGAAGGAAAATAAACCAAAAACATACACAGAAATGAACCCAGGCTTATCGAACACAAACCAGAGACGGACAAGGGGAGGCAACTCCACCGACATTACATCCCCAAATAACTTAGAAACAACAATCAGAAAATCTGGACGGAATCTTCATGGCATTCAAGTAATCCTGTGGAACTCCTAGAAAAGCTCCTTAATCTATCGTTCTACAAAACACATAGAATATATAGGAGAAGAGAAAACAATAAGGAGTGTATATTTATTTCTCATTCTATAGAATAATATAAATTATTTACATGCTTTTAAGTTAGAAAATAATTTGTCAAGATATTGGAATTTTGTTATTAAATAAAATTTCATCAAACTGTTTCTGTCATTTATGACTTTGTGTGTGTATGTGTGTGTGTGTGTGTGTGTGTGTGTAGAAAGGTTTATGTTCTTTGTTTTTTTTTGGTTTTTGGCACGTAATTCATTGTTTTTTATTTTCTATATTAATTTTCTGCTTTTCTCTCTCTCTCTCTCCATTTTCCAGACATATCATTCAAGACACTGAGGAAAAACCACAAGTGGGGAAGCAAGCTTCAAACAGGCAAGGGGCAGGTCCAGCCCCTCGCAAGTTGAATAAAAATATGGCCAAACAGCTTCTTGAGATCTCGGAACAACTACGACTGATGCAGCAGGCGATAGATGAGCCATCGAAGGACTCTAAATAGTTATTGTGATAAGGAGAGGGGGTCGTGCTGGGAATGGGGTGACAGTGACGGTGGAGCAGTGGGGGGGGGGGGGGTTCAGAGGAGAGATAATTTGCCACTCTCACTCTTTTCATTGCTCACCACAAACTTCACAATCAAACCTCTTGTGCCTATACTTGTGTGTGTGTGTGTGTCCATATATATATATATATATATATATATATATATATATATATATATACACATACACACATACATCTACACACACATTCATGCACATATATATATATATAAATACTTTAACAAAGAGAATGGGTTGAGCAACACATCTTATTACATAATGCTACAATTGTTTCATTTTTTTACCAGAAAATCATTGCTGAAATATTACTATATATAATATATGAAATAATAGATTGAATCAGTATTAATCCAGTAATATTGACAAATGGCAAGTCTTCTCTGTCCGTTCTCTTTGTTAATATCTATATTTATATAAACCTTATTGGTACTTTATGGATTACAGATGCATGTTGAGCGATACGATCAATATTCCCTGTAAAATGTTATCTGATAGCCAATACCTGTAGACAGGCTTTATAAAGCAAACTACAAAGTCCATACCCCAATTAAATTTATATATTTTTATGTGTGTGTATGTGTGTGTATATATATATATATATATATATATATATATATATATATATATATATGTATGTATGTATGTGTGGATGTATATATATATATATATATATATGTATGTATGTGTGTATGTATATATATATATATATATATATATATATATATATGTATGTATGTATGCATATGTATGTATGTGTGTACGTATGTATATATATATATATATATATATATATATATATGTATGTATGTATGTGTGTATGTATATATATATATATATATGTATGTATGTATATATATATATATATATATATATATATATGTATGTATGTATATGTATGTATGTGTGTACGTATGTATATATATATATATATATATATATATATATATATATATACACACACACACACATGCATATACACACACATGTATATACACACACACTTACCTGTATGTGTACATATACATTCGCACGTATATTTGAACGAAATCAGAAACTATTAGGTTTTGGTACAGCGACTGTTATTATTGTTATTATTATTATTAACGTTGTTGTTGTTGTTGTTGTCACAAATATTGTTAGAACCGGTGTAATGAAAATTCCATTGTTTTCCGTGTTTCTGCCCCCAGGATTCCTTTCTCATCAAGGCAACTGCTTCCTGTCTCATTGCCCCTCCTCTTCTCCATCTCTTCCACCTTCTCTCTCCCTCTCTCTCTCTCTCTCCTCTCACCACAATGTTTTCAAATATTTCTTCCCCCCACACACACACACAATCAATCGTATTTATATACACACATGCACATGGCTGAGTGGTAAGACGTTTGCTTCCCAACTACATAGTTCCAGGTTCAGTCCCAATACATGGCACTTTGGTCAAATGTCTTCTACTGTAGCCTTAGACCAACCAGATCTTTGTAAGCGGATTTGGTAGGCAAAAACTGAAAGACACCCATCATGTATATATATATATATATATATATATATATATATATATATATATATATATATATATATATATATATATACATGTATGTATGTATGTATATATATATATTTCTCTCTCGGGTCCGTGCCTCATCGCGTTCTTACACACATAATTTTTCTCGTCTGGCCGTAAAGCCTTTTCTGTTTGTTTTCCTGTCTTGTTTTTTGTCCGCCACGACATTCCTCCATGGCTAGATTTAATTTGCGTATACAAATTTAATCTGCGATCCATGGGACGAGCCGTTTTAGCGATGCGTCCTGCCCAAGCTCGTCGAAACGCCGGTGTTAAAACGTGGGTGGCTGATGAAGGAGATGTTCTCTATGTGGCTCATGTGTTCTCGTCTACGTTTGTTTGCAATGTCCTGTACCCAGATATGCACTTATACATACAGGTGGATGTCGGTATGCACATACCTGTACGTATATATGCATATACTCATTTACTATTTGTTTTTATATATATATATATATATATATATATATATATATATATATGTATGTATGTATGTATGTATGTATGTATATATATATATTTCGTTTTTGGATTGGGTTTGGTTTGCAAGATTTTTTATGTGATTTCGTGTGTTGAAGCATATTCTTTTGTGTCTGGGGAGAGTCATTTTCTTATTGTGCCTTAAAATTTAACACAATCACCGGTAAAATTTCCTCTTATTTCTCAAGAGAGTCAAGACTATTGAAAAGGTTGCAAGACGCAACGAAAATTTTAGGAAAATAAAAATAAGAAATAAGTGAAAATTTTACCGGTGAGTGTTAAATTTTAAGGCACAATAAGAAAATGACTCTCCCCAGACACAACAGAATATTGTTGTTTGTTGTTTATAGTTTCAGCTTAGAGCTGCGGCCATGCTGATGCACCGCCGTGTTGCTACACTGTTATTACAGGGAGCCTCCTACAATATGTGGCACTTGGTGAAGAATGGAGTTTGATTTAGCAACCCTCATTTGCACCTCTTGCCATGAGGTAGGTTCATCTGGGACTCTCGACAGGAAGAGGTCCAGCTTTGATTTAAGAACCCCTACATCTACTTTGTGCAGGTTCCTCAGGCTCTTTGGAAGAATATTAAAAAGCTGTGGGCCCCTGAAACCCAAACTGTTGCAGTAACTGGTCCTGAAGCGCGATGGCATTGCTGGGATATTTGGCATTATGCAGTGTCGTCCCGTTCTGGCATTGGTGTAGCTTTCAATGCCAAAATTTGGCACAATTCCTTCCACGATCTTCCAGATGTATATTACTGCATACCTCTCCCGCCTTCTCTCCAGGGATTAGAGTCTTAGCTGTTTCAGCCTTTCCCAGTAGTTGAGCAGTTGCAAAGAGACAATCTTCTTTGTGAATCTTCTCTGGATTGCTTCAAGGTCTGCTGTTAATTTCACACTGGTGGGTGACCACAGCTGTGAGCAGTAATCCAGGTGGCTGAGGACGAATGTCCTCCAGAGGATCATCATAGTTTCCTTATCTCTGGTTCTGAATGTTCTCAGGATCCATCCAGCCAATCGCCTGCACTTTGTCGCCATCCTGGTAATGTGCACTTGGAAAGAGGCATCATCACTCATGTCGATACCCAGGTCTCTCACTGATTTAGGCTCTGGGATTGAAATTCCCTGCGGACCAATGTACTCTGTAAGTTTCATATTCAGTTTTGGACGTTGGTAGCGCAGGGCTTGGAATTTTTCAGCATTAAACTGCATATTATTATCCTCAGCCCATCTGTAAACTGAGTCCAACTCCTGCTGCAGATGTACAACATCACTGGAGTTCTATATTTTCTGCGAGACATTCATATCGTCTGCGTAGCTTGCAAGAGTGGCTATTTGGGCACTTGAAGGCATATCTGAGAGAA
The DNA here is from genome assembly GCF_046866305.1 of Octopus bimaculoides. Taxonomy (NCBI): domain Eukaryota; kingdom Metazoa; phylum Mollusca; class Cephalopoda; order Octopoda; family Octopodidae; genus Octopus; species Octopus bimaculoides. The sequence goes on from NC_142957.1 coordinate 19,365,117, forward strand.
CGACTATAAAAAGCAATGGTCCCAAGACAGTGCCCTGTTTATATATATATATATATATATATATATATATATATGTATGTATGTATATATATATATAAGTATATATATATACATATATATATATATAAGTATATATACATATATATATATATATATATATATATATATATATATATATATATATATATGTATGTATGTATATATATATATAAGTATATATATATATATACATATATATATATATAAGTATATATACATATATATATATATATATATAAGTATATATATACATACGTAATTATTATGATTGACCGTTGACTGAACACTATTCAATTTTTTTTCTCCGTGTTTTTCTCCTTGTCTCCGTATTCTTTCTGTTGAAGAGCGTAGCTCGAAACGTCAAAGACTTTCCGTATTCCCGAGCGTCATACTAATATATACTTTTGTTATTTACACTACCTGTCCTCGTCTGCTGTTATTATTTGTATATTCTCCTATATATATATATATATATATATATATATATGTATGTATGTATATATATATATAAGTATATATATATATATACATATATATATATATAAGTATATATACATATATATATATATATATATAAGTATATATATACATACGTAATTATTATGATTGACCGTTGACTGAACACTATTCAATTTTTTTTCTCCGTGTTTTTCTCCTTGTCTCCGTATTCTTTCTGTTGAAGAGCGTAGCTCGAAACGTCAAAGACTTTCCGTATTCCCGAGCGTCATACTAATATATACTTTTGTTATTTACACTACCTGTCCTCGTCTGCTGTTATTATTTGTATATTCTCCTATATATATATATATATATATATATATATATATATATATATATATATATATATAAAGAGAGAGATGTATATATATATTTGATATTATCTGGTTAATTTTAGTGATTTGGAATAAAGCTTGTTCATTCCATCTTCTGCTTAGTGTTATTTTGACCATCACTATGATCTGAGTTCAAATTCCACCTAGGTTAACTTTACAATTCATCCTTTCAGAGTCGATAAATTAAGTACCAGTGAATTACTGGGGTCAATGTAATCGACTTAATCCCTTCCCTGCAAATTTCAGACCTTGGGTCTATAGTAAAAAAGATTATTATTATTATCATTGTTATTGTTATTATGAAGTCAGAAAACTGAGTGAATCCTCAGCACGCTGAGCAAAATGCTTAGTGGCATTTCATGTCTTTACATTCTGAGTTCAAATTCTACCGAGGTCAACTTTACTTTTCTTCATTTTGGGGTCAATAAAATTAGTACCAGTACAGAGGTTGATGTAATCAACTTACCGCCAACAATTTGAAATCATTATTATTATTAATATTATTATCATTATCATTATTATTATTATTCAAATATTTTCACTTGTTTTATTTTTGCTTTTGTTTTTTGGGGATTTTTTTTTTTTTGTAAGATATGTTTTATGTAAAGTTTGTAAAAATTGAAACTATTGGTGTGAATAAACATTAAAGTATTCTAACAGAAATGGTTGTTCCTTTTGAAACCAAATGGTCATGGGTTCAATGCCTGTCTCCAGCATCCTCTCTTCACAGTTTCAGGTTGCTCAATGGAGACAACAGCAGGAGGGGGAAACTGTGCAAAACCCATCACATACAGGCGCACACACACACACACACACACACACATAGAGGAGAAATTATGAGAAACACCAATTTTATCTTTCTCCATTGTGGTCGTTGGGAGCTCAGCACTGGATGTTCCTGGTGCATTTGGAAGCACAACAGACCTTCAGAGAACACTTCATTGGATTATGTTCGAGAAAAGGCAGCAAGCTACCAAAATTGTTCACATGTCGGACACAATGCTGAGAAGCATTGTCTCTGTCTTTATGTTCTTAGTTTAAGTTTTGCAGGGGTCAACTTTGCCTTTCATTCTATAAGGGCTGATAAATTAAATATCAGTTGAAGTCTGGGGGGGGGGGGGGGGGGTCGACATAATCCATTTAGCACTCCCCTGAAATTGCTGGTTTTGTGCTAAAATTTGGAATCAGTCTGTTACAGAGAACTATGCACATCCTTCTCTGTAAATTAATTCTCTCCTTCAATTACTGTTGCTTCTGTACTATGTGGTGACTTTGCTGGTACAGTGCCAAATATATGTATCAGGTTGGTGCAAAAGTAATGTCCGATTTCTAGAAAAAATGCTTCAGAGCGAATTTATCAACCTCTTCCTATAGTTTTAAGATATCACTGTGTCTAATTTGTACTATTTTCTTTCAGATTATCTAACTTCCGGCCATAATTCTCAGAAACCTTTACCACCATGTTTGTCCCATCTAAAGATCACATCAGAAATGTTTTACTCTACGAGTTTCATAAAAGTGTTAATACATGTGCGACTGCAAGATCTACTCACAGCACTTATGGGGATGATGTAGTGAATGAAAGAAGTCACAGGAGGTGGTTTTCCCGCTTCCAAAATGGGAAAGTTGAATAATGGGTATTGTTTCGAATCTGTGGGATTATAGAAGATGTCTGTTTCGATGTGATTATTGACTATTTTAATTAGGATGTCAAGAAAAGGGAGTTGTTTACTGCTGTGTTCCATGGTGAATTGCATGTTGCTATAAATATTGTTAAGCATTATTTTGAAATCGAGCAGTTTGTCCATGCTCTCTTTCCAAAGTATAAAGCAATCGTCCAAATACCTCTTCCAGTTCTCCTTTAAACAGCAAGGAAAAGAGGTGCCATATTTTTGTAGTGATGATTCGTATATTTTAAGCTCTAGGTAACCCATTACAAGGTTCGCAATCACTGGAGCAGCTCGGGTTCCCATTGCAATTCCACATTTTTGTCGATAGTAAACTGTATCGAACATGAAATAGTTGTTCAGAAAAACAACCACAAGGCAGAAATTTATGAACGCTGGTTAAATTCTATACCAATAATTCTGCCTCATAAACTCCAAATTAAACGTATTCCAAACAAGCAGGACCAACAAAGACAATTAAGGGAGAAACTAACACTGGAAAACATGAAGACAGAAATAGAACTGCTTAAGCTTAGAGCCCTGAGCAATGAAGAAAAATTGAAGAACATAGATGAGGAAATCTACAACGAATTAAAGAAACATTGAGATGGTCAACGCTTGGAAAGTGTCTTTAAACCGTGGCAAACAACTTGTGAAGCTGAAGAAACAATCTCGCTACAAGGCTGGCAAAGACAAAGCAATTTGTTTATTAACTACGAAACACAGTTCATCGTAGAATAGGCATCGAATAAGCCCTTGCTGAAGGAAAATAAAGCAAAAACATACACAGAAATGAACCCAGGCTTATCGAACACAAACCAGAGACGGACAAGGGGAGGCAACTCCACCAAACTTACATCCCCAAATAACTTAGAAACAACAATCAGAAAATCTGGACGGAATCTTCATGGCATCCTACATAGAAATCAAAGGCTCCATCGAAACCTGGAGACTAAGCAAAACTTTTGGGAACCAATACCTACCAATCCACCCCATCATCTCACAATAAATGGAAGAATTTACCTCCAACACTTAACCCTCAACATGGTTACTTCAATCCTTCAACTAGACACAACCTAACTAAACAACATAACTTTCCCCTCCACCCACATTACAATATTAAACGAAATCAATTTAACCCAAACCACATCAACCATAGACAATATAACAACCCTCAGTACAACCATAATCTAGCCCACTACACAGCCACTCCACCGCAGACACACTTTACACCCATTTTCTCCTCAGCAAACTAAACACAATACAGACTTTCCACAACAATCCACCATTCTACAACCATTTTGTAGACCTAAATCAGAGAAACAAAGATCTGAAATGGAATAAAATGTACAAGAACAACCGAAAATAATCAACTTATCAAAGAAAATCCTAAGTACTACACAAACTAAAATTCTAGCAAGAGGTTTAAAGCTTACTTCAACCCCTCGCAGATCGAACCCGAATGAAATTAAGGATAACACTACGGATTTCTGCCGAAAATTACGCCTTACAGAAGCACTTGACAACTACACCAGTGAAGATGAGTCTATAGTAAAAAACAAAAGTGAATACTGTCCTACAAAAGGCAGAAATAAAGCACTTGATGCTTTTTGTGAACACATTACCAGTTTTCCTTTTAATATCCTACAAAAACAACAAATTAAACCCAACCTTAATGTAAATGAATGGAAAGACCTAATCGAGTTAAAAAATGATATAAACCTCACCATTAAAGAAGCCGACAAAGGAAGTGCGGTAGTGGTGATGGACACAGAGTACTACAAAAAGTGAATACTCTCCATGTTGGAAAATAATATTTACTATGTCATGAGGCCTCCAACCAGACCAGTTTGTGGAGCAAATATCTCCAGCAACTATAGACTGTCCTACTTCCTCTCACAAGTATTACGACCTCTCATAGAGATGTCTCCACATGTCTGTGTGAGCACGGAAGATCTCCTCAGTAAAATCACTACTTGCAACCACTCCAACGACCTCACAGGTTGTGTAGTGGGTAGTATGGATGTGATTTCACTCTACCCATCTATAGACATAGATTTTGCTGTGGGGACATGCATTCAGGTGATCTATGAGAGTGAAGTGGAGTTCCACAAGGTCAACACGAGGGAACTGGGCCTCCACCTCAGACTAAGCTACGACAGTAACTATTTGGATGACCATGACCTCAGTAGATTCTGCCCCACCAGGCCACAGAGGGGAAGACCA
>NC_142957.1:19374881-19399881 GCF_046866305.1 Octopus bimaculoides
CAAACGATCTAATAGCCGAAAGCCTGGATAGGTACAATTTCCACAGGTCAATGGCCCAAATTGATCGAAAGAAACTGGAGCTCATTCGCTCCTACGAGCTCGTGAAACCGCACCTTGACCTCCTAGAAGGCATTATGAGAGACACGGACACAAAAATGGACAGTGAAGACCCTGCACACTGTGCTCAGGCTCAGGAGGACCAGACGAATCACCAAGACAAGGCAGATGCCACCAGTGCTGTAGCCACTGATGAGGGATGCAATGACCATGGTGAATACAGTCAACGCTGCACCACAAACGACAAAGACAGGAGAACAGACAAGAAGACGGTAAACACAAACAGGCTTCAAGCCCAAACACGTCACACAGAGAAAAAGAAAAAGAAAAAGAAACAGATCTGTAAATTCTACCTAAATGGTACCTGCTGGCACGGGGAAAAGGGACAAAACTGCAAATTTGCCCATCCCAAACACCACCAGCTAAACAAGGTAGATAACCACTTACAACAAAATAAGCGGGAGCGCAGAAAAGGGAGACCAGAAAGCTTAAATCTACGTACACATAATCCACCAAATACCAACAGGACTCACAAAGAGAGAAGTCCGTATATTCCTTCTGCTCCCAAAAAAAGGCTATATGCAGAGGCTGTACGAACTGCAGTAGCTGAGCAGCAAGCTTTTTTAAGCTTGGCCCAGAAAATGGTACAACAGTTAACGTGGATGCAGAGGGTACAGAGTCAACGCCACACGAACCATTGTCCAAGACCACCACAGATGATGGATCAGGGATGGCCACCACTAACACCAGGAACCCCTGCACAGATATCACACCCATATTCCTACTGAATATCCGGGGCCTATTACGAACAGGCGGCAAAGACAAGTTCCTATACTTGAAAGACCTAGTAACATGCAATCAAGCAATATGCATGGTGCTTACCGAAACGCATCTAACACCTAATATAGCAGATGCGGAGATAAATATACCAGAGTATGCCGTACTCCGAACAGACAGAAGGGATAGAAGTCATGGGGGAGTTGCAATGTACATCCGAGAAGATGTCACACCCCTACTACTACTATCACACTCAAACTCTGTATGTGATACTTTAATAGTACACATAAAACAAATTGATGTAGTTGTATGCTCAACATACCGTCCACCAAATACCGCAAAGCAGGAAGGTAAATTTGAGGACAGCCTCAGACGCATAGAAGAGGTCCTGACAAATCTGGACCAACACATCAATATACTTTTCCTAGGCGACTTTAACCTCCCAAATGTTAAATGGCCTGAAGGTCACATCCTCTCTGGGATGTCACTGCATGAACAAAGCCAGGCAAAATCATTGCTAGAACTATCCAACATGCTGTTCATGGAACAAGTGATACTCCAACCAACCAGGGGAAGCAATGTTTTAGATCTCTGCTTCACAAACAATGTGAGCCTAATCCATAATGTGAAAATAACGCCCACGTCTCTCTCAGATCATAACATTATAGAATTAACTATGTATGGTCCTAGACAACCCACTGACACCCACCCCACCAGGAGGACTCAAGCAATATCCAACCTGAATTTCCACGGGGCGGACTGGAAGTCAATTCGCAGAGAGATTCAAAATCAAAACTGGCATGACAGCCTTTCTATACAAGACAATGACCTCAAACTAAGTCATTTTATGTCAACCATACAAGACATATGCACCAAATACGTGCCATATAGAAAGACCAGCAAACATGCCAATAGAATTCCTAGAGACAGGAAAATCCTTATGAGACACAGAACAAAGGTCTCAAACCAGTTAAATAGAGAACTGGAGGATAGGAAAAGGGCTAAATTAAAACTTACACTGTTAGAAATAGAAAACAAAATTAAACTCTCCCATGAAAAGGAGAGAGCAGAGAAGGAAAAGAGAGCAGTAGAAAGCATAAAAACAAACCCCAAGGCTTTCTATAGATTTGCAAAGGAGACTGCTACGGTGCAGTATAAGATAGGACCCCTGTTCCTGCCTAATGGCTCACTGACTGCAGATCCCACATGGATAAGTGAAGTGCTCAGTACACAATTCAAGAGTGTCTTCACCTCTCCTCTGAGTCACATGCAGATAAAGAACCCAGCTGATTTCTTTGACAATAGCACTCAGCAGAAGGGGACTGCATCCATTACCTACATCGACATTGAAGAGGAAGATGTGATAGCTGCCATAAATGAAACGAGCTCAAATTCGGCACCTGGCCCCGATGGTTTCCCAGCTGTCCTCTTAAAGTCGTGTAAACAAGAATTAGCAGGACCACTCCGGATACTCTTCCAGAGTTTCCTTGCAAATGGTAAACTTCCCAAAAAGCTGAAGGAAGGCACCATATGTCCTATCCATAAAGGTGGAAGCAGAGCAGAGGCTGGAAACTACAGGCCCATCTCTCTGACTTCACATATTAGCAAAGTCATGGAACGAATTGTCAGAAGGAGATTGATTGCGTTCCTAGAAGAAAATGACTTGCTGAATGAGACCCAGCATGGTTTCCGTCCAGGTAAAAGCTGCCTCACGCAGCTCTTGCAGCATTATGACTGGGTCCTGAAGCAGCTACTTGACCATTCAAATGTTGATGTGATATATCTCGACTTTGCAAAAGCCTTTGACAAAGTTGATCATGGCTTGATATGTCACAAGCTGCGAAACCTTGGCATAGCTGGTAAATTAGGAGAGTGGCTGCATGACTTCCTGAATGGTAGAAGTCAGACAGTTGCAGCCAATGGAGAACTATCTAGGGAAACACAAATATTGAGCGGTGTTCCACAGGGAACTGTTCTGGGGCCACTACTGTTCATAGTGGCCCTTCTGGACATGCCCACGGTCACTCGGAGAGCCACTGTCACTAGCTATGCTGATGACACAAAGATATCTCAGGCAATAAAGAATCCTGATGATATTGTAAGCCTGCAGAATGACCTAAATGCAATATATGAGTGGGCAGAGCAAAATAATATGCAGTTCAATGCAAAAAAATTTCAAGTACTGCGCTACAAGACCACAAGTACCTCCCAACTGGCATACACAGGGCCTGGAGGTACTGCAATCCCAGAACCACAAACAGTGAGAGATCTGGGCATCAACATGTGTAGTGATGCATCATTTCACATGCACATTATCAAGTTGACAGCAAGGTGCAGACAACTGGCGGGGTAGATACTGAGGACTTTCCGTACAAGGGATCAAAAAGTCATGTTGATTCTATGGAAGACATTTGTTCTGAGCCGCCTAGACTATTGCTCTCAGTTGTGGTCACCACACAGTGTTAAGCGGACAGCAGAACTCGAGGCAATTCAGCGGCACTATACAAAAAAGATCGCCACAGTCCAACAGATGAACTACAGGGAGCGACTGAAGGCACTAGGTCTCTACTCCCTGGAGCGCAGGCGGGAGAGATATGTAATAATATACATATGGAAAATACTGGAAGGACTGGTGCCAAACTTTGGTATCAAGTACTACAGGAATGCCCGCACGGGTCGCCACTGCATGGTGCCAAAGGTACCGTCCACTGCATCTCACATAAGAACGAGATACTGCAGCAGCCTCGGTTTCAGAGGACCTCAGCTCTTCAATGCCCTGCCAAAACATTTGAGAGACATGCAAGACATGGATGCGGAGGTCTTCAAGACAAAACTTGACGCTTTCCTCTCCACGATACCAGACGAACCAATGGCTCGTAATGAGACACAGTTTAGGGCAGCTGTGTCAAATTCTCTTATACACCAGATGTGCCATCAAAACTCTTGATTGGACCATGTCAGGTGGGGGAGAAGAGCCATGCAAGGAACGTGAAAATCACGGTGGTGCACCAGCATGACCGCAGCCACTTGGCTGAAACACATAAATAAATAAATAAATAAATACATATATATATATATATATACATACATATATATATATATATATATACATATATATATACATATATACATACATATATATATATATATATACATACATATATATATATATATATACATATATATATATATATACATATATATATATATATATACATATATATATATATATATATATATATACATATATATATATATATATATATATATATATATATATATATATATATTATACATATATATACATATATATACATATATATACATATATATATATATATATACATCATCATCATCGTTTAACGTCCGCTTTCCATGCTAGCATGGGTTGGACGATTTGACTGAGGACTGGTGAAACCGGATGGCAACACCAGGCTCCAGTCTGATTTGGCAGAGTTTCTACAGCTGGATGCCCTTCCTAACGCCAACCACTCAGAGAGTGTAGTGGGTGCTTTTACGTGTCACCCGCACGAAAACGGCCACGCTCGAAATGGTGTTTTTTATGTGCCACCCGCACAAGCCAGTCCAGGGGCACTGGCAACGATCTCGCTCGAAAATCCTACAGGAGCCAGTCAGGCGGTACTGGCAACGGCCACGCTCAAAATGGTGCATCTCATGTTCCACCCGCACAAGAACCAGTCCAGGGGCACTGGCAACGATCTTACTTGGCTTGCCGGGTCTTCTCACGCACAGCCCATTTCCAAAGGTCTCGGTCCGTAGTCATCGCCTCGGTGAGGCCCAATGTACGAAGGTCTTGCCTCACCACCTCAGCCCAGGTCTTCCTGGGCCTACCTCTTCCACGGGTTCCCTCAACTGTTAGGGTGTGGCACTTTTTCACGCAGCTATCCTCCTCCATTCTCACCACATGTCCATACCAGCGCAATCGTCTCTCTTGCACGCCACAACTGATGCTTCTAATGTTCAGCTTTTCTCTCAAGATACTTACACTCTGACGGGTATTCACATTGACATTACACATCCAACGGAGCATACTGGCTTCATTCCTTGCGAGCTTACGTATGTCCTCAGCAGTTACAGCCCATGTTTCACTGCCATGTAGCATGGTTGTTCGTACGCATGCGTCATACAGTCTGCCTTTTACTCTGAGTGAGAGTCCCTTTGTCGCCAGCAGGGGTAAGAGCTCTCTAAACTTTGCCCAGGCTATTCTTATTCTAGCAGCTACACTTTCAGCGCACCCACCCCCACTACTAACTTGGTCGCCCAGATAGCGGAAGCTATCGACTACCTCTAGTTTTTCACCCTGGAATGAGATAGAAGTTGTTTCCTGTTTGTTTGCAGTCTTTATTGCACCTGAACATCTGCCACAAACATAAACTAACTTGCTAGTTAACCTGCCTTTGATGTTGCTGCACCTCTTATGTGTCCATAGCTTGCACCGGGTACATCTTATAGAGTTACTACCTACTCCTTTTCTACATACTGAGCAGGGCCATCTACCTGAAGGGGTTTGTGTTTTATCTACCTTCCTACTTATTAGGATTTTGGTTTTAGCTAGGTTGACTCTAAGGCCCTTCAATTCTAGACCTTGCTTCCACACCTAAAACTTCTCCTCTAGTTCTGATAGTGACTCCGCAATTAGGGCAAGGTCATCAGCATAGAGGAGCTCCCAGGGGCAACCTGTCTTGAACTCCTCTGTGATTGCCTGGAGGACTATGGTAAATAATAGGGGGCTGAGGACGGAACCTTGGTGGACCCCTACCTCTACCCGGAATTCATTGCTGTACTCATTTCCAACCCTCACCTTACTGGCCGCATCTCTGTACATGGCTCGCACAGCTCTCACTAGCCATTCTTCTATCCCAAGTTTCCTCATTGACCACCAGATAAGGGATCGGGGGACCCTGTCAAAGGCTTTCTCCATGTCAACGAAAGCCAGGTACAGAGGTTTATCCTTGGCTAGGTATTTCTCTTGCAACTGTCTCACTAGAAATAAGGCATCAGTAGTGCTTTTACCTGGCACGAACCCAAACTGCATCTCATCTAAATTGATTCGCTCCCTAATTAGTTGGGCTATGACCCTCTCTGTAACTTTCATAACCTGATCTAACAGCTTGATGCCTCTGTAATTATTTGTATCTAAAGCGTCCCCTTTACCTTTGTAGCAGTTGACTATGATGCTGCTACACCAGTCATAGGGTATGACTCCTTCGTGTATCACCTGGTTCGTAATACGGGTGACTAGGCTATAGCCAACACTGCCAGATATTTTGAGCATCTCTGCAGTGATTCCTGATGGGCCGGGGGCTTTCCCGGTCTTCATACTCTTAATTGCTTTATCTACCCTGGTACTATCAACTCGGATAGCTGGTCCCTCTATTGGGTCGACATAAGGCAGGCTCTCTTTCTCCCATTCATTCTCTTTATTAAGCAATCTATCGTAGTGGCATCTCCAGACCTCTTTCTTTGCATCCTCATTTAATGCAAGCGTACCATCATCCATGCGAACACATTTCTCTCCTACAACATCACTATTCTCTCTCCTACACTGTCTTGCAACACGAAATACCTCGAGTCTTTGGTCCTCACGGCGCAGAACGTTGGCAAATCTTTCCTTATATATATATATACATTTATACTAGAATCAGTGAGACTTATCCTGGAAAATAATACGTTCTTCTTCAATGGTAAGAACTATATCCAAATTAAAGGCACGGCTATGGGGACGAGGTTTGCCCCCGTTTATGCGAATTCGGTGATGGGTTACTTGGAACAAAAACTCTACCAGGAAATAGAGGAGAGATATAACACCGAATTTAGGAAGCTTATAGAAAAAGCATGGAAGAGATACCTGGACGATTGCTTCATAATCTGGACCAAACCTCAAAGCATTGTGGAGGAATTTAACACCCTCCTGAACAACCTACACCCATCCATCCAATTCACAAAGGAGATGAACAGTAGCAAATTACCATTTCTAGATATAATGGTAATTAAAAAGAACACCGCCATTACCACAGATATATATTACAAACACACAGACACACACCAATACTTGAACTTTAAATCGTGCCATCCACCCCATACAAAACGCAACATACCATACTGCCTAGCCAGGAGAATATGTACTATTGTAGAGGATATAGAGACCAGAAATAAACGCCTGATGGAACTGAAAGAATTTCTGGTGAAGCAAAAATACCCATCACGACTCATAGAAAATGGTATTCAGCGGGCTTCGAAAATACCCATACAACAACTGAGGACACCGCAAAGAAAAGACAAACAGGAAAAGATCATTCCATTTATAGTGACACAAAATCCATGCCACCAGAACATCTTTAATATCGCCAAAGCAAACTTACCGATCCTTGCACAAAGTAAGGAAATGAGAAATATCATTACAGATCAAAATATAACTCTCAGTAAGAGACAACCTAAAAACTTGAAAAAACTATTAACAAAGGCAAGGTTTGACCTCAGCAACAAAAATCAAACATTCACTGTATCCAAATGCAATGATAGCCGATGCGGCACATGCCGATCAATCCATACCGGCCCATATATGAACACAAAAACAGGGAAAATATTCACCAATGCGAACATGAACTGCAAAAGTAGAAATCTAATCTACTGCATCAAATGCCCTAATTGTGAAGAATTGTACGTTGGCCAGACAGGTAATGCACTATCGGAACGCTCACGGGTACATCGACAACAGATTAAAAACCCAGAAGTCCGCCAAATACCACTGAGTAACCATCTAGCAACATGTGGTCATCAAACTTTTATTATATTTCCATTCCATAAACTTTACAACCGGAATGAAATTGAAAGAAAATGCAAAGAAAAGGACTTTATTAAGAAATTCAAACCCACTCTTAACAAACAATGATTAAATCCATCTTACTTGGGGTTTAAAAATCTTATCCCTGTAACCAAAACACAAAAAATCTCTCAGATATCATCATTTCTATAAATAGATTTGGCATCATTTCTAAGAACAGCCAAACACCTACTGCGGTTTAAAAATCTTATCCCTACAACCCACACAAAACAATAAATTAAAATATCATCATGTCTAAAAATAGATTTAACATCAATTCTAAAAATAGCCAGACACCTACTGCTGCCATCCAAAGGAATTGGTATAAAAGACAGAAAACCAGCCAACTTATTACAGTCTGTTAAAGTCTGTCATACCGGCCATGACGAAGGGAAATAGCCCTGAAACTCGAGTCGCCTTTATATATATATATTTATATTTATATATTTATACATTTGATCCTTTATATTGAACACTCAATATTTCATCTACATTCAATACTTTCTTTCATGGTGCCATCCATTTTTATTTTATTTTATTTTATATTATATATTGTATATATATCATATTATATATTGTATACTCCATATTCTATACCCCACATTAGTTCTGCAGGAATATAAATAAAACATAAAAAACAGACAGTGTTGGAACTCTTTTAAACTAAATAATATATATATATATATATATATGTATATATATATATATATATTATACATATATATACATATATATACATATATATACATATATATATATATATATATATACATATATATATATATACACATTGGCAGCTGGAAGTGGCTCCAGTTTGCTCGATCAGTTAGCTACCATGGCAGACTAGATCATAGAGTTAGTTCACTGTGCAGCCCGCACTTTTAGTCTCGACATAAATAGTCAGGCCAAGACCGTGTCAGTCGACAGACTTAAAAGGGTACATTTTGAGGTGACCACACCCTTCGATGACACCCCAGCCATGCCCACTTTTGATCCTTTGCAACCATCTACACACCCACCTACACATGCACCTTTGACCACACCATCACCTACAGCTCCACCTTCGTCGCCACAACCTAACACAAACAAACTCTATGTCACCAGGACAGGCCGCACTGTGCATTGGCCCCCAAAAAACTCACCAGAACTATTTACATTTAACCCTTTTTTTTTCCTCTGACAGACAATTGTTTTCCCATGTCCTGAACAATTCCAATGCTCTGCGATTAAACTTTGTCAAAAAGTTTCGTGCTGCCTGCCCCTTCTATATTACAGGCAATTATCTTTCTCGACTTATCACATTTCGTATCACATCTTATTGTTTGCGATCGGTGACCATCTTTGCTTTCCTTGTGCCTGCTCCAGTCATTCTAATTTCGCACGAGTGAGGCACAAGAAGCCAGTGTCATTTCATACGAAATCTCGCAGGTAGTCATTACCATGCCCAAGGCAGGAGCAAGATCTCACCTGCAACCATTTGCCATGCGCAAGACAGCAGCAAGACTCTCATCGGCAACGACTATTTAAGCAGAAGAATTAAGACATTCACTCTCTTTCTTCTTTCCCATTTCCTCTCACGCTTTTACATAGTGTTGGTGTATTTGCTGATTGTGTGAGGAGGGGTCGACTGTCTTGTGCTTTCTCTCCGCCTTAAGCAGGATCAGCAATGCCAACAGTAAGGAACATGTTCTATTCGGACCTTAGGGGGTCCGAATTGTCCTCTTCGGAGGAGGAGGGGCTCGTACGAGCAGTTGATAGAATGGACAAGTGCTTAAGGAAGAAGAAAGATTTGCTGAAGTGACAGATGTCACAAAAAAGGAGGTGGACCTGACAAACATGGAGAAATATGAGAAGATGGCATGTAGGATAGGTGGAAACGGTGACCATTGGAGATGTAGTGTTGGGGGTGGGGGTGGAGGGCAGAACCCCTCGTTGCTTTAAATGTGGCTAAAAAAGGCCTCTGCAGAAGCAGAGAAGTCAGGAAGAAGTTAGAAAGGGGCCGGAGAAGGTGCAACAGGAAGAAAAGAGAAACAAAGAACAGTGGATGGTAGCTGAAGGAAGAGGAAGAAAGGACAGATTGAATTAGAACCCCAAACCATACACACCCCGTCCCACCCCCACCCCATCTTCTCAGACACCCCCCCTCCGCCCATTCCCCTCCGATTCAAAGCAAGAGAAAAAAAACAAATACAAAAAAACACAAGGATCAACAGCTCCCCCCCACCCACTGGAAATTGTTTCGCGCGTGTTTGAAAGGCGTAGACAAAGAAGGGATCCAGAAGAGAACAAAATGGAGGACTGCAAGATTTGTGCATGTCGATGGATGGACAAACACTGAGGTGTCCGAAAGCCAAAAAAACGACGAAATATTGAGATTGAGGAGGGGTTATAAGTGTTGGAAGGTGAAATGTGATTTAAAGACGATATCAGACAATATAAAGTACGACGAACTGACCCAGAGATATTCCACAGCCATTACAAGCCTTCAATTCCATTACAACTTTCTCTCTCTCTCTCTCTCTCGAGCTATAGAAAGACAAATACACACGTTATACACCTACAGACATCTATATAAACACACATGTAATAATAAACAGACACGTGTCCGAAGAAACCTTTCACTAAAAAACACATTTTCGAAGGTGAGGGGCGTTACTGCATCCACCCCCTTTTTCTTTAAACATGTTTTATAAATGACATTTGGCAGAAATACGTTTGAAAACAATAATAAACGAATGCTGAAATTATAAAAATTAGTAGTAACGAAGTCTGAACAAAAGCAAAAGCATGTTAGTGTTTTGTTTTGTCTTTTTTGAAACAAGCGAAAGCCAATTAAAAGGAAATCTCTTTGCCTTACCTTGTTCGAAAATGTCTGCGATTCAGCAGAAGACATCAGCTGTGAAATGGTTTTGGCTTCTTTTGCAAGAATTTTTCAGCGAATAACTTGTATTTTTCGATTTTCTGGAGATAGAAGGACAGAATAAAGGGTAAATTTTGTGGTTTATGCTTTGTCGGGTGTTGAACGAGAGAAATTTTGAAATTTACCTTTTTGTCACACATTCGAATTCACCACCATTAATTTGCTCACACACCTGCTATCGCGCACGCGCACGCGAATCGTGACTAGTCGATCCTACATTAACAATCTATTGCCAATGCATGTATGCACAAAACATGCAGGACGGTTTGTTTGTTTTGTTTTTTTTAACAAAGTAAATAAAACACATTGTAAATAAAACGCAAACACCCTCATACATGTTTTGTGCGTGGCGCACGCGCGCTAGGTAGTCGTAGGATCCACTAGTCACGTCTCGCATGCGCGGATGCGCGCCCTGGATCCAATCTTCTTGAATCGTACCTTGATATTATGTTTTCATTTCAAAATAAAACCAATAAAAACAATCTCCCATAATCTTTACCTCCGCTGATTTTTACATGCCCCGATGACCGATCTAAGAAATTTGGGGAACGATTTACCGTCTGGTGAATGGAACCGAGTATATACAGATTCCAATAGCTTGCCAAATTGTCAGTCATAAATTTTCTGCAAGAACGTTTTGTCCGATAACATTCTCCAACATCTCTGCACTCCTATCGGGTAGACGTTGAAGAAATCCTTTTCTGGTTGTGGTGTCATAACATCCAACAACCCAAGTTTTGCGACACATTCGTCGTCCATTGTTCTTCTTTGTGAAGAACAAACTTTCATGGAACTCCACTCTTTGATCCAGACCAGCAATTGGAGTTTTGTCCGGCACCAGTTTTGCTGAACAAACATCTCTACAGAAGTGGTGCCACTGAACAGCAGTTTTGTATCAATGCAATTCATTCTTGCAGATATCGTGACAGTTAATTCGAAAATGAAAAATAAAATTAAACACTAAATAAAAAAAAATTCCATATAATGGCAGCTTGGAGTTTTCTCCAAAGGTTCCTTTCCTGATGGAAAGAGGGTTTTATTTTTATTACTTTTAACTCACTTTCTTTTGACAAAATCCCGTCAATAGAACGACTAGAATTTTGAAAATTCATTGAACAGCCATGCTACATGGCAGTGAAACATGGGCTGTAACTGCTGAGGACATGCGTAAGCTCGCAAGGAATGAAGCCAGTATGCTCCGCTGGATGTGTAATGTCAGTGTGCATACCCGTCAGGGTGTAAGTATCTTGAGAGAAAAGCTGAACATTAGAAGTATCAGTTGTGGTGTGCAAGAGAGACGAGTGCGCTGGTATGGACATGTGGTGAGAATGGATGAGGATAGCTGCGTGAAAAAGTGCCACAACCTAACAGTTGAGGGAACCCGTGGAAGAGGTAGGCCCAGGAAGACCTGGGCTGAGGTGGTGAGGCAAGACCTTCGAACATTGGGCCTCACCGAGGCGATGACTACTAACCGAGACCTTTGGAAATGTGCTGTGCGTGAGAAGACCCGGCAAGCCAAGTGAGATCGTTGCCAGTGCCCCTGGACTGGCTCTTGTGCGGGTGGCACATAAGATGTACTATTTTGAGCGTGGCCATTGCCAGTACCGCCTGACTGGCCTTCGTAGGATTTTCGAGCGAGATCGTTGCCAGTGCCCCTGGACTGGCTCTTGTGCAGGTGGCACATAAAAGACACCATTTTGAGCGTGGCCATTGCCAGTACCGCCTGACTGGCCCTCGTGCAGGTGACACGTAAAAGCTCCCACTACACTCTCTGAGTGGTTGGCGTTAGGAAGGGCATCCAGCTGTAGAAATTCTGCCAGCATGGAAAGCGGACGTTAAACGATGATGATGATGATTGAATGTGTGCAAGCAGACGGTTTTTTCATTATCAATATGTTTTGTTTTCAGATAATCTATAATGTTCTCTGGTGCAAGGTACAGTAAAAGTTGCAATCTGGGTGCACACAATGTAAAATAAATTCAGAAAAATAGCAACAACTGCTTCTTTTTAAAGGGTACAAATATTGGGAAGAAGATGTTGATGATGAGTGTTGCTGATGGGATGTTCACACACACACACACACACACACACACACACACACACACACACACACACACGTAGATAAACCTAGACGAAGTCCCATTTTGGAAGCATGTTTAAAGTTTTTAGAAGATGTATGACGGAGAATTATTCAATATTGTGTTTGCTTCTATAAGAATCACTTACTTTAAAGCAAAAAAAACAAGACCGACGTATACAACAGGTGTGTAGAACCTGCTGTTTCGCTTGTTTTAGCCGTTCATAAGTGATCTATAAGTAAACATTTCATACAACGACCATGACGATGTCACCTTTTCTATCCGAGTATCGACCTTAAAAGACATTCATCATCACCTTCATTCACTCTATCTCTCGGCCTTTCTCTCTCATACGTGCACGCACCGACACCAAAGCCTAATTTTGCTCTTACATCATGGTTCTATGCAACTGTTGCAATATCACTCTTTATGAAGGAGTTTTTCCGTTTCCATTACATTTTTCCTGGAACACGGTGTCCTGCCGTTTACCCACATTTGTCCGACATGGAATTTTCCATGTATTTTGTGTGAGGAAACGAACATGTGGCGTTGCCGTAGGATGGTACAAAGACGTCGCCAATCCAGAAGGGAGTGTGGATATTCTGAATCTTTATTGAACAACTCCTTTCTGGAAAACACCCATGTTCCGCCTTGGAAGATTTTGCTTTTCGTGAATCACTTCCTCAGCACAGCTCGGTCGCAGAGATTAATCGAGGAAAATCTCGGATTCTCCCATAAAACCTCCGTAGATTGGCGGTCTTTCTGTGCTGAAGTCTGCCAGATTGGGGCAGAAAACCACCAAAATATGATCGGAGGAGATGGGGTTGAAATTGAGATCGATGAAACGGTTCTGGTCCATCGAAAACAACGATGAGGCAGAATAGATGAGCCAATGCGGGTGACATCTACATGGTAGCTAGACCTGCTAGAAATAGCACCCAAATTTCCCTCAAATCACACCCTACTCTCTTATCTATGTATATATGTATGTATGAGCCAATGAGGGAGACCTTCACGTAGTAGCCAGACCTGCTAGAAATAACAGCCAAATCTCCCTCAAATCGCACCTTACTGTTTTATGTATGTACACATGTATATACTAGCTGGAGCGTACCCTGTAATTCCTGGGGAAGCAGGGTTTATCCCTTGATTCCGTTCTCATAATTGTTTCGCTAATCCCGTAACAACAATACAAAGTATGTAGCCCTTAAAACGGTTTCTGTGCATTTACAGAGAACACTGAAGTGTCTTAGACAGGATCTTGTTGTTAGGAATTCCTAATAAGTTATGAATACCCAAATTGTGAAGTCAGTCATGTAATACCATGAAATTAGTTACCCGATAGTAAGAGTTCACATAAAGTAGCGTCGAAAAGGGCTGTAATACGTTCCCAGAGTATATAGAACATAGGGGGAAATACTAATAAGGTATGTATACTAAAATCATGAAGTATTTTACGTAATAACAGGCTAATCAGATATGAGATAATAACAAGTCAAAGTAAATAATTGTGAAAAAGGCTTTTGTGTGTTCCCAGAGAATATTACCCTCAGCAGCGCTAATGTTGGTATATTCGTGAATAAGTCACTAACCGAAATAAGGGGATCTCTTGTTTAGGAAAATACTATTTACTCGTTTAAGCGATACCCTACTGATTTTACCCTTTTTACACCTGTTACCTCTTTTTTCTCTTAATATTTTTCTCGTTTTGTTTTTCTTTTTTCTCTCCTACCCTTAACCCCAACAGCTGTAGGATGCAGCCCCACCCACAACAAGGTTACATTACAAGAGTGGATGGACCCTATCGACTGTGACATGGAGGTGCAGACGGTGTGTAGCCAGCTGATAGCCCGACAGACACAACTTCAGTGAGTATCTTTACTTTGTAAAGAGGGAGGGGTTGATCAGAGAAAGACAGGACAGAGCCCGAGGCCCTTTCCATTGTCACCAAGACAGGTGGCAGTGGAAGAGAAACAGCAAGGTATCAACTGACCCTAATAGCCCTTGCCCAAATATTTGCAATGCCATCTACAACATAGGCCTTTGTTGTGTATGAACATGGTTACAGCATCAGCGGTGGCTCTCCCGGAACAGCTGTCAACACAAAACTATTATAGAACGTTTTATATTTTATTCTTTTTCTTCTTTCAGTCATTTGACTCCACCCAAGCTGGAGCACTGCCTTGGAGAATTTTTAGTTGAATCAAATTGACCTCAACACTTATTTTTTGTTCTTGTAAACCTGGTATTTATTCTATATATATATATATATATATATATATATAAATATATATTTCGTTTTTGGATATATATATATATTATATGTGTGTGTGTGTGTATACACATATATTTAATTCACAATATATAACTCCAAATTAAATGTATTCCAAACGAGCAGGACCAACAAAGACAATTAAGGGAGAAACTAACACTGGAAAACATGAAGACAGAAATAGAACTGCTTAAGCTTAGAGAGCTGAGCAATGAAGAAAAATTGAAGGACATAGATGAGGAAATCTACAACGAATTAAAGAAACATTGAGATGGTCAACGCTTGGAAAGTGTCTTTAAACTGTGGCAAACAACTTGTGAAGCTGAAGAAACAAACTCGCTACAAGGCTGGCAAAGACAAAGCAATTTGTTTATTAACTACGAAACACAGTTCATCGTAGAATAGGCATCGGATAAGCCCTTGCTGAAGGAAAATAAAGCAAAAACATACACAGAAATGAACCCAGGCTTATCGAACACAAACCAGAGACGGACAAGGGGAGGCAACTCCACCGACATTACATCCCCAAATAACTTAGAAACAACAATCAGAAAATCTGGACGGAATCTTCATGGCATTCAAGTAATCCTGTGGAACTCCTAGAAAAGCTCCTTAATCTATCGTTCTACAAAACACATAGAATATATAGGAGAAGAGAAAACAATAAGGAGTGTATATTTATTTCTCATTCTATAGAATAATATAAATTATTTACATGCTTTTAAGTTAGAAAATAATTTGTCAAGATATTGGAATTTTGTTATTGTTAAATAAAATTTCATCAAACTGTTTCTCTGTCATTTATGACTTTGTGTGTGTGTGCGTGTGTGTGTGTGTAGAAAGGTTTATGTTCTTTGTTTTTTTTTGGTTTTTGGCACGTAATTCATTGTTTTTTATTTTCTATATTAATTTTCTGCTTTTCTCTCTCTCTCTCTCCATTTTCCAGACATATCATTCAAGACACTGAGGAAAAACCACAAGTGGGGAAGCAAGCTTCAAACAGGCAAGGGGCAGGTCCAGCCCCTCGCAAGTTGAATAAAAATATGGCCAAACAGCTTCTTGAGATCTCGGAACAACTACGACTGATGCAGCAGGCGATAGATGAGCCATCGAAGGACTCTAAATAGTTATTGTGATAAGGAGAGGGGGTCGTGCTGGGAATGGGGTGACAGTGACGGTGGAGCAGTGGGGGGGGGGGTTCAGAGGAGAGATAATTTGCCACTCTCACTCTTTTCATTGCTCACCACAAACTTCACAATCAAACCTCTTGTGCCTATACTTGTGTGTGTGTGTGTGTCCATATATATATATATATATATATATATATATATATATATATATACACATACACACATACATCTACACACACATTCATGCACATATATATATATATAAATACTTTAACAAAGAGAATGGGTTGAGCAACACATCTTATTACATAATGCTACAATTGTTTCATTTTTTTACCAGAAAATCATTGCTGAAATATTACTATATATAATATATGAAATAATAGATTGAATCAGTATTAATCCAGTAATATTGACAAATGGCAAGTCTTCTCTGTCCGTTCTCTTTGTTAATATCTATATTTATATAAACCTTATTGGTACTTTATGGATTACAGATGCATGTTGAGCGATACGATCAATATTCCCTGTAAAATGTTATCTGATAGCCAATACCTGTAGACAGGCTTTATAAAGCAAACTACAAAGTCCATACCCCAATTAAATTTATATATTTTTATGTGTGTGTATGTGTGTGTATATATATATATATATATATATATATATATATATATATATATATATATATATATATATGTATGTATGTATGTGTGGATGTATATATATATATATATATATATGTATGTATGTGTGTATGTATATATATATATATATATATATATATATATATATGTATGTATGTATGCATATGTATGTATGTGTGTACGTATGTATATATATATATATATATATATATATATATATATATATGTATGTATGTATGTGTGTATGTATATATATATATATATATGTATGTATGTGTGTATGTATATATATATATATATATATATATATATGTATGTATGTATGTATATGTATGTATGTGTGTACGTATATATATATATATATATATATATATATATATATATACATGTGTGTGTGAGTGTATATATATATATATAGATAGATATAGATATATATGATGATAGATATATATATATATATATACACACACACACACACACATGCATATACACACACATGTATATACACACACACTTACCTGTATGTGTACATATACATTCGCACGTATATTTGAACGAAATCAGAAACTATTAGGTTTTGGTACAGCGACTGTTATTATTGTTATTATTATTATTAACGTTGTTGTTGTTGTTGTTGTCACAAATATTGTTAGAACCGGTGTAATGAAAATTCCATTGTTTTCCGTGTTTCTGCCCCCAGGATTCCTTTCTCATCAAGGCAACTGCTTCCTGTCTCATTGCCCCTCCTCTTCTCCATCTCTTCCACCTTCTCTCTCCCTCTCTCTCTCTCTCTCCTCTCACCACAATGTTTTCAAATATTTCTTCCCCCCCCCCACACACACAATCAATCGTATTTATATACACACATGCACATGGCTGAGTGGTAAGACGTTTGCTTCCCAACTACATAGTTCCAGGTTCAGTCCCAATACATGGCACTTTGGTCAAATGTCTTCTACTGTAGCCTTAGACCAACCAGATCTTTGTAAGCGGATTTGGTAGGCAAAAACTGAAAGACACCCATCATGTATATATATATATATATATATATATATATATATATATATATATATATATATACATGTATGTATGTATGTATATATATATATTTCTCTCTCGGGTCCGTGCCTCATCGCGTTCTTACACACATAATTTTTCTCGTCTGGCCGTAAAGCCTTTTCTGTTTGTTTTCCTGTCTTGTTTTTTGTCCGCCACGACATTCCTCCATGGCTAGATTTAATTTGCGTATACAAATTTAATCTGCGATCCATGGGACGAGCCGTTTTAGCGATGCGTCCTGCCCAAGCTCGTCGAAACGCCGGTGTTAAAACGTGGGTGGCTGATGAAGGAGATGTTCTCTATGTGGCTCGTGTGTTCTCGTCTACGTTTGTTTGCAATGTCCTGTACCCAGATATGCACTTATACATACAGGTGGATGTCGGTATGCACATACCTGTACGTATATATGCATATACTCATTTACAATTTGTTTTTATATATATATATATATATATATATATATATATATATATATGTATGTATGTATGTATATATATATATTTCGTTTTTGGATTGGGTTTGGTTTGCAAGATTTTTTATGTGATTTCGTGTGTTGAAGCATATTCTTTTGTGTCTGGGGAGAGTCATTTTCTTATTGTGCCTTAAAATTTAACACAATCACCGGTAAAATTTCCACTTATTTCTCAAGAGAGTCAAGACTATTGAAAAGGTTGCAAGACGCAATGAAAATTTTAGGAAAATAAAAATAAGAAATAAGTGAAAATTTTACCGGTGAGTGTTAAATTTTAAGGCACAATAAGAAAATGACTCTCCCCAGACACAACAGAATATTGTTGTTTGTTGTTTATAGTTTCAGCTTAGAGCTGCGGCCATGCTGATGCACCGCCGTGTTGCTACACTGTTATTACAGGGAGCCTCCTACAATATGTGGCACTTGGTGAAGAATGGAGTTTGATTTAGCAACCCTCATTTGCACCTCTTGCCATGAGGTAGGTTCATCTGGGACTCTCGACAGGAAGAGGTCCAGCTTTGATTTAAGAACCCCTACATCTACTTTGTGCAGGTTCCTCAGGCTCTTTGGAAGAATATTAAAAAGCTGTGGGCCCCTGAAACCCAAACTGTTGCAGTAACTGGTCCTGAAGCGCGATGGCATTGCTGGGATATTTGGCATTATGCAGTGTCGTCCCGTTCTGGCATTGGTGTAGCTTTCAATGCCAAAATTTGGCACAATTCCTTCCACGATCTTCCAGATGTATATTACTGCATACCTCTCCCGCCTTCTCTCCAGGGATTAGAATCTTAGCTGTTTCAGCCTTTCCCAGTAGTTGAGCAGTTGCAAAGAGACAATCTTCTTTGTGAATCTTCTCTGGATTGCTTCAAGGTCTGCTGTTAATTTCACACTGGTGGGTGACCACAGCTGTGAGCAGTAATCCAGGTGGCTGAGGACGAATGTCCTCCAGAGGATCATCATAGTTTCCTTATCTCTGGTTCTGAATGTTCTCAGGATCCATCCAGCCAATCGCCTGCACTTTGTCGCCATCCTGGTAATGTGCACTTGGAAAGAGGCATCATCACTCATGTCGATACCCAGGTCTCTCACTGATTTAGGCTCTGGGATTGAAATTCCCTGCGGACCAATGTACTCTGTAAGTTTCATATTCAGTTTTGGACGTTGGTAGCGCAGGGCTTGGAATTTTTCAGCATTAAACTGCATATTATTATCCTCAGCCCATCTGTAAACTGAGTCCAACTCCTGCTGCAGATGTACAACATCACTGGAGTTCTATATTTTCTGCGAGACATTCATATCGTCTGCGTAGCTTGCAAGAGTGGCTATTTGGGCACTTGAAGGCATATCTGAGAGAACGACTATAAAAAGCAATGGTCCCAAGACAGTGCCCTGTTTATATATATATATATATATATATATATATATATGTATGTATGTATATATATATATAAGTATATATATATACATATATATATATATAAGTATATATACATATATATATATATAAGTATATATACATATATATATATATATATATATATATATATATATATATATATATGTATGTATGTATATATATATATAAGTATATATATACATACGTAATTATTATGATTGACCGTTGACTGAACACTATTCAATTTTTTTTCTCCGTGTTTTTCTCCTTGTCTCCGTATTCTTTCTGTTGAAGAGCGTAGCTCGAAACGTCAAAGACTTTCCGTATTCCCGAGCGTCATACTAATATATACTTTTGTTATTTACACTACCTGTCCTCGTCTGTTGTTATTATTTGTATATTCTCCTATATATATATATATATATATATATATATATATATATATATATATATAAAGAGAGAGATGTATATATATATTTGATATTATCTGGTTAATTTTAGTGATTTGGAATAAAGCTTGTTCATTCCATCTTCTGCTTAGTGTTATTTTGACCATCACTATGATCTGAGTTCAAATTCCACCGAGGTTAACTTTACAATTCATCCTTTCAGAGTCGATAAATTAAGTACCAGTGAATTACTGGGGTCAATGTAATCGACTTAATCCCTTCCCTGCAAATTTCAGACCTTGGGTCTATAGTAAAAAAGATTATTATTATTATCATTGTTATTGTTATTATGAAGTCAGAAAACTGAGTGAATCCTCAGCACGCTGAGCAAAATGCTTAGTGGCATTTCATGTCTTTACATTCTGAGTTCAAATTCTACCGAGGTCAACTTTACTTTTCGTCATTTTGGGGTCAATAAAATTAGTACCAGTACAGAGGTTGATGTAATCAACTTACCGCCAACAATTTGAAATCATTATTATTATTAATATTATTATCATTATCATTATTATTATTATTCAAATATTTTCACTTGTTTTATTTTTGCTTTTGTTTTTTGGGGATTTTTTTTTTTTTGTAAGATATGTTTTATGTAAAGTTTGTAAAAATTGAAACTATTGGTGTGAATAAACATTAAAGTATTCTAACAGAAATGGTTGTTCCTTTTGAAACCAAATGGTCATGGGTTCAATGCCTGTCTCCAGCATCCTCTCTTCACAGTTTCAGGTTGCTCAATGGAGACAACAGCAGGAGGGGGGAAACTGTGCAAAACCCACCACATACAGGCGCACACACACACACACACACACACACATAGAGGAGAAATTATGAGAAACACCAATTTTATCTTTCTCCATTGTGGTCGTTGGGAGCTCAGCACTGGATGTTCCTGGTGCATTTGGAAGCACAACAGACCTTCAGAGAACACTTCATTGGATTATGTTCGAGAAAAGGCAGCAAGCTACCAAAATTGTTCACATGTCGGACACAATGCTGAGAAGCATTGTCTCTGTCTTTATGTTCTTAGTTTAAGTTTTGCAGGGGTCAACTTTGCCTTTCATTCTATAAGGGCTGATAAATTAAATATCAGTTGAAGTCTGGGGGGGGGGGGGGTCGACATAATCCATTTAGCACTCCCCTGAAATTGCTGGTTTTGTGCTAAAATTTGGAATCAGTCTGTTACAGAGAACTATGCACATCCTTCTCTGTAAATTAATTCTCTCCTTCAATTACTGTTGCTTCTGTACTATGTGGTGACTTTGCTGGTACAGTGCCAAATATATGTATCAGGTTGGTGCAAAAGTAATGTCCGATTTCTAGAAAAAATGCTTCAGAGCGAATTTATCAACCTCTTCCTATAGTTTTAAGATATCACTGTGTCTAATTTGTACTATTTTCTTTCAGATTATCTAACTTCCGGCCATAATTCTCAGAAACCTTTACCACCATGTTTGTCCCATCTAAAGATCACATCAGAAATGTTTTACTCTACGAGTTTCATAAAAGTGTTAATACATGTGCGACTGCAAGATCTACTCACAGCACTTATGGGGATGATGTAGTGAATGAAAGAAGTCACAGGAGGTGGTTTTCCCGCTTCCAAAATGGGAAAGTTGAATAATGGGTATTGTTTCGAATCTGTGGGATTATAGAAGATGTCTGTTTCGATGTGATTATTGACTATTTTAATTAGGATGTCAAGAAAAGGGAGTTGTTTACTGCTGTGTTCCATGGTGAATTGCATGTTGCTATAAATATTGTTAAGCATTATTTTGAAATCGAGCAGTTTGTCCATGCTCTCTTTCCAAAGTATAAAGCAATCGTCCAAATACCTCTTCCAGTTCTCCTTTAAACAGCAAGGAAAAGAGGTGCCATATTTTTGTAGTGATGATTCGTATATTTTAAGCTCTAGGTAACCCATTACAAGGTTCGCAATCACTGGAGCAGCTCGGGTTCCCATTGCAATTCCACATTTTTGTCGATAGTAAACTGTATCGAACATGAAATAGTTGTTCATAAAAACAACCACAAGGCAGAAATTTATGAACGCTGGTTAAATTCTATACCAATAATTCTGCCTCATAAACTCCAAATTAAACGTATTCCAAACAAGCAGGACCAACAAAGACAATTAAGGGAGAAACTAACACTGGAAAACATGAAGACAGAAATAGAACTGCTTAAGCTTAGAGCGCTGAGCAATGAAGAAAAATTGAAGAACATAGATGAGGAAATCTACAACGAATTAAAGAAACATTGAGATGGTCAACGCTTGGAAAGTGTCTTTAAACCGTGGCAAACAACTTGTGAAGCTGAAGAAACAATCTCGCTACAAGGCTGGCAAAGACAAAGCAATTTGTTTAATAACTACGAAACACAGTTCATCGTAGAATAGGCATCGGATAAGCCCTTGCTGAAGGAAAATAAAGCAAAAACATACACAGAAATGAACCCAGGCTTATCGAACACAAACCAGAGACGGACAAGGGGAGGCAACTCCACCAAACTTACATCCCCAAATAACTTAGAAACAACAATCAGAAAATCTGGACGGAATCTTCATGGCATCCTACATAGAAATCAAAGGCTCCATCGAAACCTGGAGACTAAGCAAAACTTTTGGGAACCAATACCTACCAATCCACCCCATCATCTCACAATAAATGGAAGAATTTACCTCCAACACTTAACCCTCAACATGGTTACTTCAATCCTTCAACTAGACACAACCTAACTAAACAACATAACTTTCCCCTCCACCCACATTACAATATTAAAAGAAATCAATTTAACCCAAACCACATCAACCATAGACAATATAACAACCCTCAGTACAACCATAATCTAGCCCACTACACAGCCACTCCACCGCAGACACACTTTACACCCATTTTCTCCTCAGCAAACTAAACACAATACAGACTTTCCACAACAATCCACCATTCTACAACCATTTTGTAGACCTAAATCAGAGAAACAAAGATCTGAAATGGAATAAAATGTACAAGAACAACCGAAAATAATCAACTTATCAAAGAAAATCCTAAGTACTACACAAACTAAAATTCTAGCAAGAGGTTTAAAGCTTACTTCAACCCCTCGCAGATCGAACCCGAATGAAATTAAGGATAACACTACGGATTTCTGCCGAAAATTACGCCTTACAGAAGCACTTGACAACTACACCAGTGAAGATGAGTCTATAGTAAAAAACAAAAGTGAATACTGTCCTACAAAAGGCAGAAATAAAGCACTTGATGCTTTTTGTGAACACATTACCAGTTTTCCTTTTAATATCCTACAAAAACAACAAATTAAATCCAACCTTAATGTAAATGAATGGAAAGACCTAATCGAGTTAAAAAATGATATAAACCTCACCATTAAAGAAGCCGACAAAGGAAGTGCGGTAGTGGTGATGGACACAGAGTACTACAAAAAGTGAATACTCTCCATGTTGGAAAATAATATTTACTATGTCATGAGGCCTCCAACCAGACCAGTTTGTGGAGCAAATATCTCCAGCAACTATAGACTGTCCTACTTCCTCTCACAAGTATTACGACCTCTCATAGAGATGTCTCCACATGTCTGTGTGAGCACGGAAGATCTCCTCAGTAAAATCACTACTTGCAACCACTCCAACGACCTCACAGGTTGTGTAGTGGGTAGTATGGATGTGATTTCACTCTACCCATCTATAGACATAGATTTTGCTGTGGGGACATGCATTCAGGTGATCTATGAGAGTGAAGTGGAGTTCCACAAGGTCAACACGAGGGAACTGGGCCTCCACCTCAGACTAAGCTACGACAGTAACTATTTGGATGACCATGACCTCAGTAGATTCTGCCCCACCAGGCCACAGAGGGGAAGACCACCCATCATCACTTCAGCAGTGAAAAAGAAGCACCACTGAACGCTGGAGTGGCTGGACTGCACCCACCCAAAACCCTGAGAACAACAATCAGGTGAAGGAAATGATGGCTCACGCAATAGGGGCCAGTATAAAAACCACTTTGAAGAACCACATAGTAAAGTTCAACAAAAAACTATACATGCAGGTTCAAGGTGCAGCCATCGGCGTTGGTGTAGCTGGAGATGTGGCCGGCCTCTTCATGACCTGGTGGGACAGAAAACTTAAACATATGTTAGCAGAACGGTCCACAACTCTTCTACTTTACAGCAGATATGTAGATGACATTAATATCATAGTTAGGACCAACTCTAGTGACGGTTGTGTAGAAAAAGAAAGGAACGTAATGGAGAGCATCCAGCAAATAGCTAACTCCATCCACCAAAGTATCAATGTAGCTATAGGCTCCCTGTACTTGATACTGAACTTTGGTTAGAGACTGTGAACAATAGAGTGCAGCTCCTCCACTCATATTATATGAAACCCATAGCTTCAAAATATGTTGTTCACAAGAACTCAGCTTTGTCACACAGCAGGAAAATTAACATACTGATAGCAGACTTAGTTAGGATAATGAACAACATCTCCCCACTATGCGAACCCTATGAAACGAAAAAACATATACAGTTCTCTGGATATGATCAGAAAGATAGGGTTCGAGTATACAGGGGAGCTAGAAAGAGGTTAGATGAGATTATAAGTAATGATACCAGTGGTACCTGCCCTAGATATAGAAACAAAGAATTTGTGACAAAGCCAACAAGGCGAACACGTGGTATAAAACCGACAGATATCAAGGAGTGATGTTTGTAGAGGCCACAGCCCATGGAGAACTAGCGCATAGGTTTAGAAAAGCTCTGAAGGAATCCAAACTCAACATTAAGATTGTTGAAAAGCCAGGGAAGTCCATCAGATCACAACTATGTAGGACGTACCCCTTTGAGAATACCATATGTACCAATGATAACTGCATGGTATGTAGGAT
>NC_142957.1:19404881-19414881 GCF_046866305.1 Octopus bimaculoides
TGCCGTACTCCGAACAGACAGAAGGGATAGAAGTCATTGGGGAGTTGCAATGTACATCCGAGAAGATGTCACACCCCTACTACTACTATCACACTCAAACTCTGTATGTGATACTTTAATAGTACACATAAAACAAATTGATGTAGTTGTATGCTCAACATACCGTCCACCAAATACCGCAAAGCAGGAAGGTAAATTTGAGGACAGCCTCAGACGCATAGAAGAGGTCCTGACAAATCTGGACCAACACATCAATATACTTTTCCTAGGCGACTTTAACCTCCCAAATGTTAAATGGCCTGAAGGTCACATCCTCTCTGGGATGTCACTGCATGAACAAAGCCAGGCAAAATCATTGCTAGAACTATCCAACATGCTGTTCATGGAACAAGTGATACTCCAACCAACCAGGGGAAGCAATGTTTTAGATCTCTGCTTCACAAACAATGTGAGCCTAATCCATAATGTGAAAATAACGCCCCCGTCTCTCTCAGATCATAACATTATAGAATTAACTATGTATGGTCCTAGACAACCCACTGACACCCACCCCACCAGGAGGACTCAAGCAATATCCAACCTGAATTTCCACGGGGCGGACTGGAAGTCAATTCGCAGAGAGATTCAAAATCAAAACTGGCATGACAGCCTTTCTATACAAGACAATGACCTCAAACTAAGTCATTTTATGTCAACCATACAAGACATATGCACCAAATACGTGCCATATAGAAAGACCAGCAAACATGCCAATAGAATTCCTAGAGACAGGAAAATCCTTATGAGACACAGAACAAAGGTCTCAAACCAGTTAAATAGAGAACTGGAGGATAGGAAAAGGGCTAAATTAAAACTAACACTGTTAGAAATAGAAAACAAAATTAAACTCTCCCATGAAAAGGAGAGAGCAGAGAAGGAAAAGAGAGCAGTAGAAAGCATAAAAACAAACCCCAAGGCTTTCTATAGATTTGCAAAGGAGACTGCTACGGTGCAGTATAAGATAGGACCCCTGTTCCTGCCTAATGGCTCACTGACTGCAGATCCCACATGGATAAGTGAAGTGCTCAGTACACAATTCAAGAGTGTCTTCACCTCTCCTCTGAGTCACATGCAGATAAAGAACCCAGCTGATTTCTTTGACAATAGCACTCAGCAGAAGGGGACTGCATCCATTACCTACATCGACATTGAAGAGGAAGATGTGATAGCTGCCATAAATGAAACGAGCTCAAATTCGGCACCTGGCCCCGATGGTTTCCCAGCTGTCCTCTTAAAGTCGTGTAAACAAGAATTAGCAGGACCACTCCGGATACTCTTCCAGAGTTTCCTTGCAAATGGTAAACTTCCCAAAAAGCTGAAGGAAGGCACCATATGTCCTATCCATAAAGGTGGAAGCAGAGCAGAGGCTGGAAACTACAGGCCCATCTCTCTGACTTCACATATTAGCAAAGTCATGGAACGAATTGTCAGAAGGAGATTGATTGCGTTCCTAGAAGAAAATGACTTGCTGAATGAGACCCAGCATGGTTTCCGTCCAGGTAAAAGCTGCCTCACGCAGCTCTTGCAGCATTATGACTGGGTCCTGAAGCAGCTACTTGACCATTCAAATGTTGATGTGATATATCTCGACTTTGCAAAAGCCTTTGACAAAGTTGATCATGGCTTGATATGTCACAAGCTGCGAAACCTTGGCATAGCTGGTAAATTAGGAGAGTGGCTGCATGACTTCCTGAATGGTAGAAGTCAGACAGTTGCAGCCAATGGAGAACTATCTAGGGAAACACAAATATTGAGCGGTGTTCCACAGGGAACTGTTCTGGGGCCACTACTGTTCATAGTGGCCCTTCTGGACATGCCCACGGTCACTCGGAGAGCCACTGTCACTAGCTATGCTGATGACACAAAGATATCTCAGGCAATAAAGAATCCTGATGATATTGTAAGCCTGCAGAATGACCTAAATGCAATATATGAGTGGGCAGAGCAAAATAATATGCAGTTCAATGCAAAAAAATTTCAAGTACTGCGCTACAAGACCACAAGTACCTCCCAACTGGCATACACAGGGCCTGGAGGTACTGCAATCCCAGAACCACAAACAGTGAGAGATCTGGGCATCAACATGTGTAGTGATGCATCATTTCACATGCACATTGTCAAGTTGACAGCAAGGTGCAGACAACTGGCGGGGTAGATACTGAGGACTTTCCGTACAAGGGATCAAAAAGTCATGTTGATTCTATGGAAGACATTTGTTCTGAGCCGCCTAGACTATTGCTCTCAGTTGTGGTCACCACACAGTGTTAAGCGGACAGCAGAACTCGAGGCAATTCAGCGGCACTATACAAAAAAGATCGCCACAGTCCAACAGATGAACTACAGGGAGCGACTGAAGGCACTAGGTCTCTACTCCCTGGAGCGCAGGCGGGAGAGATATGTAATAATATACATATGGAAAATACTGGAAGGACTGGTGCCAAACTTTGGTATCAAGTACTACAGAAATGCCCGCACGGGTCGCCACTGCATGGTGCCAAAGGTACCGTCCACTGCATCTCACATAAGAACGAGATACTGCAGCAGCCTCGGTTTCAGAGGACCTCAGCTCTTCAATGCCCTGCCAAAACATTTGAGAGACATGCAAGACATGGATGCGGAGGTCTTCAAGACAAAACTTGACGCTTTCCTCTCCACGATACCAGACGAACCAATGGCTCGTAATGAGACACAGTTTAGGGCAGCTGTGTCAAATTCTCTTATACACCAGATGTGCCATCAAAACTCTTGATTGGACCATGTCAGGTGGGGGAGAAGAGCCATGCAAGGAGCGTGAAAATCACGGTGGTGCACCAGCATGACCGCAGCCACTTGGCTGAAACACATAAATAAATAAATAAATAAATACATATATATATATATATATACATACATATATATATATATATATATACATATATATATACATATATATATACATATATATACATATATATATACATATATATATACATATATATATATATATATACATACATATATATATATATATATACATATATATATATATATACATATATATATATATATACATATATATATATATATATATACATATATATATATATATACATATATATATATATATACATATATATATATATATATATATATATACATATATATATATATATATATATATATATATATATATACATATATATATATATATATATATTATACATATATATACATATATATACATATATATACATATATATATATATATATATACATCATCATCATCGTTTAACGTCCGCTTTCCATGCTAGCATGGGTTGGACGATTTGACTGAGGACTGGTGAAACCGGATGGCAACACCAGGCTCCAGTCTGATTTGGCAGAGTTTCTACAGCTGGATGCCCTTCCTAACGCCAACCACTCAGAGAGTGTAGTGGGTGCTTTTACGTGTCACCCGCACGAAAACGGCCACGCTCGAAATGGTGTTTTTTATGTGCCACCCGCACAAGCCAGTCCAGGGGCACTGGCAACGATCTCGCTCGAAAATCCTACAGGAGCCAGTCAGGCGGTACTGGCAACGGCCACGCTCAAAATGGTGCATCTCATGTTCCACCCGCACAAGAACCAGTCCAGGGGCACTGGCAACGATCTTACTTGGCTTGCCGGGTCTTCTCACGCACAGCCCATTTCCAAAGGTCTCGGTCCGTAGTCATCGCCTCGGTGAGGCCCAATGTACGAAGGTCTTGCCTCACCACCTCAGCCCAGGTCTTCCTGGGCCTACCTCTTCCACGGGTTCCCTCAACTGTTAGGGTGTGGCACTTTTTCACGCAGCTATCCTCCTCCATTCTCACCACATGTCCATACCAGCGCAATCGTCTCTCTTGCACGCCACAACTGATGCTTCTAATGTTCAGCTTTTCTCTCAAGATACTTACACTCTGACGGGTATTCACATTGACATTACACATCCAACGGAGCATACTGGCTTCATTCCTTGCGAGCTTACGTATGTCCTCAGCAGTTACAGCCCATGTTTCACTGCCATGTAGCATGGTTGTTCGTACGCATGCGTCATACAGTCTGCCTTTTACTCTGAGTGAGAGTCCCTTTGTCGCCAGCAGGGGTAAGAGCTCTCTAAACTTTGCCCAGGCTATTCTTATTCTAGCAGCTACACTTTCAGCGCACCCACCCCCACTACTAACTTGGTCGCCCAGATAGCGGAAGCTATCGACTACCTCTAGTTTTTCACCCTGGAATGAGATAGAAGTTGTTTCCTGTTTGTTTGCAGTCTTTATTGCACCTGAACATCTGCCACAAACATAAACTAACTTGCTAGTTAACCTGCCTTTGATGTTGCTGCACCTCTTATGTGTCCATAGCTTGCACCGGGTACATCTTATAGAGTTACTACCTACTCCTTTTCTACATACTGAGCAGGGCCATCTACCTGAAGGGGTTTGTGTTTTATCTACCTTCCTACTTATTAGGATTTTGGTTTTAGCTAGGTTGACTCTAAGGCCCTTCAATTCTAGACCTTGCTTCCACACCTAAAACTTCTCCTCTAGTTCTGATAGTGACTCCGCAATTAGGGCAAGGTCATCAGCATAGAGGAGCTCCCAGGGGCAACCTGTCTTGAACTCCTCTGTGATTGCCTGGAGGACTATGGTAAATAATAGGGGGCTGAGGACGGAACCTTGGTGGACCCCTACCTCTACCCGGAATTCATTGCTGTACTCATTTCCAACCCTCACCTTACTGGCCGCATCTCTGTACATGGCTCGCACAGCTCTCACTAGCCATTCTTCTATCCCAAGTTTCCTCATTGACCACCAGATAAGGGATCGGGGGACCCTGTCAAAGGCTTTCTCCATGTCAACGAAAGCCAGGTACAGAGGTTTATCCTTGGCTAGGTATTTCTCTTGCAACTGTCTCACTAGAAATAAGGCATCAGTAGTGCTTTTACCTGGCACGAACCCAAACTGCATCTCATCTAAATTGATTCGCTCCCTAATTAGTTGGGCTATGACCCTCTCTGTAACTTTCATAACCTGATCTAACAGCTTGATGCCTCTGTAATTATTTGTATCTAAAGCGTCCCCTTTACCTTTGTAGCAGTTGACTATGATGCTGCTACACCAGTCATAGGGTATGACTCCTTCGTGTATCACCTGGTTCGTAATACGGGTGACTAGGCTATAGCCAACACTGCCAGATATTTTGAGCATCTCTGCAGTGATTCCTGATGGGCCGGGGGCTTTCCCGGTCTTCATACTCTTAATTGCTTTATCTACCCTGGTACTATCAACTCGGATAGCTGGTCCCTCTATTGGGTCGACATAAGGCAGGCTCTCTTTCTCCCATTCATTCTCTTTATTAAGCAATCTATCGTAGTGGCATCTCCAGACCTCTTTCTTTGCATCCTCATTTAATGCAAGCGTACCATCATCCATGCGAACACATTTCTCTCCTACAACATCACTATTCTCTCTCCTACACTGTCTTGCAACACGAAATACCTCGAGTCTTTGGTCCTCACGGCGCAGAACGTTGGCAAATCTTTCCTTATATATATATATACATTTATACTAGAATCAGTGAGACTTATCCTGGAAAATAATACGTTCTTCTTCAATGGTAAGAACTATATCCAAATTAAAGGCACGGCTATGGGGACGAGGTTTGCCCCCGTTTATGCGAATTCGGTGATGGGTTACTTGGAACAAAAACTCTACCAGGAAATAGAGGAGAGATATAACACCGAATTTAGGAAGCTTATAGAAAAAGCATGGAAGAGATACCTGGACGATTGCTTCATAATCTGGACCAAACCTCAAAGCATTGTGGAGGAATTTAACACCCTCCTGAACAACCTACACCCATCCATCCAATTCACAAAGGAGATGAACAGTAGCAAATTACCATTTCTAGATATAATGGTAATTAAAAAGAACACCGCCATTACCACAGATATATATTACAAACACACAGACACACACCAATACTTGAACTTTAAATCGTGCCATCCACCCCATACAAAACGCAACATACCATACTGCCTAGCCAGGAGAATATGTACTATTGTAGAGGATATAGAGACCAGAAATAAACGCCTGATGGAACTGAAAGAATTTCTGGTGAAGCAAAAATACCCATCACGACTCATAGAAAATGGTATTCAGCGGGCTTCGAAAATACCCATACAACAACTGAGGACACCGCAAAGAAAAGACAAACAGGAAAAGATCATTCCATTTATAGTGACACAAAATCCATGCCACCAGAACATCTTTAATATCGCCAAAGCGAACTTACCGATCCTTGCACAAAGTAAGGAAATGAGAAATATCATTACAGATCAAAATATAACTCTCAGTAAGAGACAACCTAAAAACTTGAAAAAACTAT
This sequence comes from Octopus bimaculoides, assembly GCF_046866305.1. Taxonomy (NCBI): domain Eukaryota; kingdom Metazoa; phylum Mollusca; class Cephalopoda; order Octopoda; family Octopodidae; genus Octopus; species Octopus bimaculoides. The sequence goes on from NC_142957.1 coordinate 19,411,305, forward strand.
TAACAAAGGCAAGGTTTGACCTCAGCAACAAAAATCAAACATTCACTGTATCCAAATGCAATGATAGCCGATGCGGCACATGCCGATCAATCCATACCGGCCCATATATGAATACAAAAACAGGGAAAATATTCACCAATGCGAACATGAACTGCAAAAGTAGAAATCTAATCTACTGCATCAAATGCCCTAATTGTGAAGAATTGTACGTTGGCCAGACAGGTAATGCACTATCGGAACGCTCACGGGTACATCGACAACAGATTAAAAACCCAGAAGTCCGCCAAATACCACTGAGTAACCATCTAGCAACATGTGGTCATCAAACTTTTATTATATTTCCATTCCATAAACTTTACAACCGGAATGAAATTGAAAGAAAATGCAAAGAAAAGGACTTTATTAAGAAATTCAAACCCACTCTTAACAAACAATGATTAAATCCATCTTACTTGGGGTTTAAAAATCTTATCCCTGTAACCAAAACACAAAAAATCTCTCAGATATCATCATTTCTATAAATAGATTTGGCATCATTTCTAAGAACAGCCAAACACCTACTGCGGTTTAAAAATCTTATCCCTACAACCCACACAAAACAATAAATTAAAATATCATCATGTCTAAAAATAGATTTAACATCAATTCTAAAAATAGCCAGACACCTACTGCTGCCATCCAAAGGAATTGGTATAAAAGACAGAAAACCAGCCAACTTATTACAGTCTGTTAAAGACTGTCATACCGGCCATGACGAAGGGAAATAGCCCTGAAACTCGAGTCGCCTTTATATATATATATTTATATTTATATATTTATACATTTGATCCTTTATATTGAACACTCAATATTTCATCTACATTCAATACTTTCTTTCATGGTGCCATCCATTTTTATTTTATTTTATTTTATATTATATATTGTATATCATATTATATATTGTATACTCCATATTCTATACCCCACATTAGTTCTGCAGGAATATAAATAAAACATAAAAAACAGACAGTGTTGGAACTCTTTTAAACTAAATAATATATATATATATATATATATGTATATATATATATATATATTATACATATATATACATATATATACATATATATACATATATATATATATATATATATACATATATATATATATACACATTGGCAGCTGGAAGTGGCTCCAGTTTGCTCGATCAGTTAGCTACCATGGCAGACTAGATCATAGAGTTAGTTCACTGTGCAGCCCGCACTTTTAGTCTCGACATAAATAGTCAGGCCAAGACCGTGTCAGTCGACAGACTTAAAAGGGTACATTTTGAGGTGACCACACCCTTCGATGACACCCCAGCCATGCCCACTTTTGATCCTTTGCAACCATCTACACACCCACCTACACATGCACCTTTGACCACACCATCACCTACAGCTCCACCTTCGTCGCCACAACCTAACACAAACAAACTCTATGTCACCAGGACAGGCCGCACTGTGCATTGGCCCCCAAAAAACTCACCAGAACTATTTACATTGAACCCTTTTTTTTTCCTCTGACAGACAATTGTTTTCCCATGTCCTGAACAATTCCAATGCTCTGCGATTAAACTTTGTCAAAAAGTTTCGTGCTGCCTGCCCCTTCTATATTACAGGCAATTATCTTTCTCGACTTATCACATTTCGTATCACATCTTATTGTTTGCGATCGGTGACCATCTTTGCTTTCCTTGTGCCTGCTCCAGTCATTCTAATTTCGCACGAGTGAGGCACAAGAAGCCAGTGTCATTTCATACGAAATCTCGCAGGTAGTCATTACCATGCCCAAGGCAGGAGCAAGATCTCACCTGCAACCATTTGCCATGCGCAAGACAGCAGCAAGACTCTCATCGGCAACGACTATTTAAGCAGAAGAATTAAGACATTCACTCTCTTTCTTCTTTCCCATTTCCTCTCACGCTTTTACATAGTGTTGGTGTATTTGCTGATTGTGTGAGGAGGGGTCGACTGTCTTGTGCTTTCTCTCCGCCTTAAGCAGGATCAGCAATGCCAACAGTAAGGAACATGTTCTATTCGGACCTTAGGGGGTCCGAATTGTCCTCTTCGGAGGAGGAGGGGCTCGTACGAGCAGTTGATAGAATGGACAAGTGCTTAAGGAAGAAGAAAGATTTGCTGAAGTGACAGATGTCACAAAAAAGGAGGTGGACCTGACAAACATGGAGAAATATGAGAAGATGGCATGTAGGATAGGTGGTGATGCTAAGTCGTCCCTACTCCAGAAAGTATTGGAAAATATGGGTAAGAAAACGGTAAATATATAAGGTGTACTCAGTGGAAGAAAGGAAAATTGAAAATGTTGAGGGAGAGGAAGCAGATTTGGAACAATTGTGGTTCAAGACGGCAGGAAAAGCAAAAGAATATGCTGTAACCACAGTAACCTACATATCTTGGAAGAAGGACTTCCAGGATTAGGGTGGAGAGAATCCCACCAGAAACAGATGTGGCTTGGGTTGTGGCGGCTGTTCTTCTCGGAAGTAAAGAAGAAATAGCCGTCCTGCAGGCCACAAAAACAGAAAATTCTGTATGGAAAGAGCAAACATTGGACCTGATCATATTGGGTATTGGCAGAACCACTGAAAATATGGTGGAAACGGTGACCATTGGAGATGTAGTGTTGAGAGTGGGGGTGGGGGTGGAGGGCAGAACCCCTCGTTGCTTTAAATGTGGCTAAAAAAGGCCTCTGCAGAAGCAGAGAAGTCAGGAAGAAGTTAGAAAGGGGCCGGAGAAGGTGCAACAGGAAGAAAAGAGAAACAAAGAACAGTGGATGGTAGCTGAAGGAAGAGGAAGAAAGGACAGATTGAATTAGAACCCCAAGCCATACACCCCGCCCCACCCCACCTTCTCAGACACCCCCTCCGCCCATTCCCCTCCGATACAAAGCAAGAGAAAAAAAACAAATACAAAAAAACACAAGGCTCAACAGGCTCCCCCCCTCCCACTGGAAATTGTTTCGCGCGTGTTTGAAAGGCGTAGACAAAGAAGGGATCCAGAAGAGAACAAAATGGAGGACTGCAAGATTTGTGCATGTCAATGGATGGACAAACACTGAGGTGTCCGAAAGCCAAAAAAACGACGAAATATTGAGATTGAGGAGGGGTTATATGTGTTGGAAGGTGAAATGTGATTTAAAGACGATATCAGACAATATAAAGTACGACGAACTGACCCAGAGATATTCCACAGCCATTACAAGCCTTCAATTCCATTACAACTTTCTCTCTCTCTCTCTCTCTCGAGCTATAGAAAGACAAATACACACGTTATACACCTACAGACATCTATATAAACACACATGTAATAATAAACAGACACGTGTCCGAAGAAACCTTTCACTAAAAAACACATTTTCGAAGGTGAGGGGCGTTACTGCATCCACCCCCTTTTTCTTTAAACATGTTTTATAAATGACATTTGGCAGAAATACCTTTGAAAACAATAATAAACGACTGCTGAAATTATAAAAATTAGTAGTAACGAAGTCTGAACAAAAGCAAAAGCATGTTAGTGTTTTGTTTTGTCTTTTTTGAAACAAG
>NC_142957.1:19419881-19429881 GCF_046866305.1 Octopus bimaculoides
GGCATATCTGAGAGAACGACTATAAAAAGCAATGGTCCCAAGACAGTGCCCTGTTTATATATATATATATATATATATATATATATATATATATGTATGTATGTATATATATATATAAGTATATATATATACATATATATATATAAGTATATATACATATATATATATATATATATATAAGTATATATATACATACGTAATTATTATGATTGACCGTTGACTGAACACTATTCAATTTCTTTTCTCCGTGTTTTTCTCCTTGTCTCCGTATTCTTTCTGTTGAAGAGCGTAGCTCGAAACGTCAAAGACTTTCCGTATTCCCGAGCGTCATACTAATATATACTTTTGTTATTTACACCACCTGTCCTCGTCTGTTGTTATTATTTGTATATTCTCCTATATATATATATATATATATATATATATATATATATATATATATATATATAAAGAGAGAGATGTATATATATATTTGATATTATCTGGTTAATTTTAGTGATTTGGAATAAAGCTTGTTCATTCCATCTTCTGCTTAGTGTTATTTTGACCATCACTATGATCTGAGTTCAAATTCCACCGAGGTTAACTTTACAATTCATCCTTTCAGAGTCGATAAATTAAGTACCAGTGAATTACTGGGGTCAATGTAATCGACTTAATCCCTTCCCTGCAAATTTCAGACCTTGGGTCTATAGTAAAAAAGATTATTATTATTATCATTGTTATTGTTATTATGAAGTCAGAAAACTGAGTGAATCCTCAGCACGCTGAGCAAAATGCTTAGTGGCATTTCATGTCTTTACATTCTGAGTTCAAATTCTACCGAGGTCAACTTTACTTTTCTTCATTTTGGGGTCAATAAAATTAGTACCAGTACAGAGGTTGATGTAATCAACTTACCGCCAACAATTTGAAATCATTATTATTATTAATATTATTATCATTATCATTATTATTATTATTCAAATATTTTCACTTGTTTTATTTTTGCTTTTGTTTTTTGGGGTTTTTTTTTTTTTTGTAAGATATGTTTTATGTAAAGTTTGTAAAAATTGAAACTATTGGTGTGAATAAACATTAAAGTATTCTAACAGAAATGGTTGTTCCTTTTGAAACCAAATGGTCATGGGTTCAATGCCTGTCTCCAGCATCCTCTCTTCACAGTTTCAGGTTGCTCAATGGAGACAACAGCAGGAGGGGGGAAACTGTGCAAAACCCACCACATACAGGCGCACACACACACACACACACACACATAGAGGAGAAATTATGAGAAACACCAATTTTATCTTTCTCCATTGTGGTCGTTGGGAGCTCAGCACTGGATGTTCCTGGTGCATTTGGAAGCACAACAGACCTTCAGAGAACACTTCATTGGATTATGTTCGAGAAAAGGCAGCAAGCTACCAAAATTGTTCACATGTCGGACACAATGCTGAGAAGCATTGTCTCTGTCTTTATGTTCTTAGTTTAAGTTTTGCAGGGGTCAACTTTGCCTTTCATTCTATAAGGGCTGATAAATTAAATATCAGTTGAAGTCTGGGGGGGTCGACATAATCCATTTAGCACTCCCCTGAAATTGCTGGTTTTGTGCTAAAATTTGGAATCAGTCTGTTACAGAGAACTATGCACATCCTTCCCTGTAAATTAATTCTCTCCTTCAATTACTGTTGCTTCTGTACTATGTGGTGACTTTGCTGGTACAGTGCCAAATATATGTATCAGGTTGGTGCAAAAGTAATGTCCGATTTCTAGAAAAAATGCTTCAGAGCGAATTTATCAACCTCTTCCTATAGTTTTAAGATATCACTGTGTCTAATTTGTACTATTTTCTTTCAGATTATCTAACTTCCGGCCATAATTCTCAGAAACCTTTACCACCATGTTTGTCCCATCTAAAAATCACATCAGAAATGGTTTACTCTACGAGTTTCATAAAAGTGTTAATACATGTGCGACTGCAAGATCTACTCAGAGCACTTATGGGGATGATGTAGTGAATGAAAGAAGTCACAGGAGGTGGTTTTCCCGCTTCCAAAATGGGAAAGTTGAATCATGGGTATTGTTTCGAATCTGTGGGATTATAAAAGATGTCTGTTTCGATGTGATTATTGACTATTTTAATTAGGATGTCAAGAAAAGGGAGTTGTTTACTGCTGTGTTCCATGGTGAATTGCATGTTGCTATAAATATTGTTAAGCATTATTTTGAAATCGAGCAGTTTGTCCATGCTCTCTTTCCAAAGTATAAAGCAATCGTCCAAATACCTCTTCCAGTTCTCCTTTAAACAGCAAGGAAAAGAGGTGCCGTATTTTTGTAGTGATGATTCGTATATTTTAAGCTCTAGGTAACCCATTACAAGGTTCGCAATCACTGGAGCAGCTCGGGTTCCCATTGCAATTCCACATTTTTGTCGATAGTAAACTGTATCGAACATGAAATAGTTGTTCATAAAAACAACCACAAGGCAGAAATTTATGAACGCTGGTTAAATTCTATACCAATAATTCTGCCTCATAAACTCCAAATTAAACGTATTCCAAACAAGCAGGACCAACAAAGACAATTAAGGGAGAAACTAACACTGGAAAACATGAAGACAGAAATAGAACTGCTTAAGCTTAGAGCGCTGAGCAATGAAGAAAAATTGAAGAACATAGATGAGGAAATCTACAACGAATTAAAGAAACATTGAGATGGTCAACGCTTGGAAAGTGTCTTTAAACCGTGGCAAACAACTTGTGAAGCTGAAGAAACAATCTCGCTACAAGGCTGGCAAAGACAAAGCAATTTGTTTATTAACTACGAAACACAGTTCATCGTAGAATAGGCATCGGATAAGCCCTTGCTGAAGGAAAATAAAGCAAAAACATACACAGAAATGAACCCAGGCTTATCGAACACAAACCAGAGACGGACAAGGGGAGGCAACTCCACCAAACTTACATCCCCAAATAACTTAGAAACAACAATCAGAAAATCTGGACGGAATCTTCATGGCATCCTACATAGAAATCAAAGGCTCCATCGAAACCTGGAGACTAAGCAAAACTTTTGGGAACCAATACCTACCAATCCACCCCATCATCTCACAATAAATGGAAGAATTTACCTCCAACACTTAACCCTCAACATGGTTACTTCAATCCTTCAACTAGACACAACCTAACTAAACAACATAACTTTCCCCTCCACCCACATTACAATATTAAAAGAAATCAATTTAACCCAAACCACATCAACCATAGACAATATAACAACCCTCAGTACAACCATAATCTAGCCCACTACACAGCCACTCCACCGCAGACACACTTTACACCCATTTTCTCCTCAGCAAACTAAACACAATACAGACTTTCCACAACAATCCACCATTCTACAACCATTTTGTAGACCTAAATCAGAGAAACAAAGATCTGAAATGGAATAAAATGTACAAGAACAACCGAAAATAATCAACTTATCAAAGAAAATCCTAAGTACTACACAAACTAAAATTCTAGCAAGAGGTTTAAAGCTTACTTCAACCCCTCGCAGATCGAACCCGAATGAAATTAAGGATAACACTACGGATTTCTGCCGAAAATTACGCCTTACAGAAGCACTTGACAACTACACCAGTGAAGATGAGTCTATAGTAAAAAACAAAAGTGAATACTGTCCTACAAAAGGCAGAAATAAAGCACTTGATGCTTTTTGTGAACACATTACCAGTTTTCCTTTTAATATCCTACAAAAACAACAAATTAAATCCAACCTTAATGTAAATGAATGGAAAGACCTAATCGAGTTAAAAAATGATATAAACCTCACCATTAAAGAAGCCGACAAAGGAAGTGCGGTAGTGGTGATGGACACAGAGTACTACAAAAAGTGAATACTCTCCATGTTGGAAAATAATATTTACTATGAGTACAATACAACCCACAGAAGACTCTTAAAAACTTATCCTCTTTACTTCAAATACAGACCTAGTCTATTCTACGGATTACCTAAAATACACAAAAATCCAGATATTTGTAAAGCTTGCAGAGTTTCTCCAAGCCTATGCATTAATGATCCCCCCCCCCCCCCTCAAACTGAGACCCATCATTGCTGGCCCTGTTTGTGAAACCCACCGTTTGAGCAACTTCCTTGACATTTTACTCAAACCGTTTCTAAAATATGTGAAAAGCTTCATCAGGGATGACTTAGACATGCTAAACCACCTCCCGAAGACAATAAGTGAAGGAACCCTGTTAGTATCATTCAATGTGGTGAATTTGTACACCAATATAATCCCACACAATTATGGTATAGAAGCGATGATCACCTTCTGACTAGAAAAATACCCACAAGAGATGCCAGGAAGCATGAAGCACAGATTCACAATCACAGCACTCAAATATTCATCCTCACTAGCTCATCTTTCTCTTCAACAACATCACTCTCTCTCTCTCCCTCTGTTCCTGAAATTACCCGAGACATGGAAGCCATACCCTGTCCATTTATACATGAAAATATAAACTCTATCTCCCTTGCATTCTTGCCAACTGCTTTTATACACACCTACCTGTAGTGGTGCAGAAACAATTATAGGTGACGGTGCAAATAAATGTTATTATCTACCATTTTGCCTCCTGTCCTCACCCCTTCAAGTCCAACACAATGACATTCACATCATCTTTCTCTTCTTCAACATCACACCTGTTACATTTGGTTACAATTGGTGACTCCGATGTCTAACAGCCGTTAACATATATATATATGTTTATGCATGTACAAATATATGTATGTGTGCATGTGTATGTATTATCTGTTTATATGTGTGTATAAATATATATAGAGAGAGAAAGAGAGAGAAAAAGAAAGGGAGAAGGAGGAAGGAAAATAGAGAGAAGTAGAGAGAGGTTGACAGTCAACTAAGGAAGAGAAATGATTGAAAAACCCCAAATGATTAATGGAAGATGGCTGCATGGTTAACTAGTTTGATTTGCAAAGCCAAAGTGATAGGTTCAATTCTAAAGCTTGGCATTTTCAGCAATTCCATTTTGATCCCCTCTCTCACTATTCACAGGGAAAGTTGAATAATGGGTATTGTTTCGAATCTGTGGGATTATAAAAGATGTCTGTTTCGATGTGATTATTGACTATTTTAATTAGGATGTCAAGAAAAGGGAGTTGTTTACTGCTGTGTTCCATGGTGAATTGCATGTTGCTATAAATATTGTTAAGCATTATTTTGAAATCGAGCAGTTTGTCCATGCTCTCTTTCCAAAGTATAAAGCAATCGTCCAAATACCTCTTCCAGTTCTCCTTTAAACAGCAAGGAAAAGAGGTGCCATATTTTTGTAGTGATGATTCGTATATTTTAAGCTCTAGGTAACCCAAACAGTGCAAAGATGGCAGCTGGACATATTTCTTCCACTCTGCCTTCTTCTTCACCTGTTCTCTCCAGAGGGAAGCAAGGCGCTGCCATGTGGTCAGTGGAAGCGAACCACATGAACGAGAACTCAAAACAAACGACTACTCATTTGCATTCCGCTAGTAAGCTTCTTCTTCTTTGAGTTCCAGATCCAGAAATAATTGGAATGGAACAAGAAGAAGAAGCAGAAGCAGGAGATACTCCACAGCCATTACAAGCCTTCAATTCCATTACAACTTTCTCTCTCTCTCGAGCTATAGAAAGACAAATATACACGTTATATACCTACAGACATCTATATAAACGCACATGTAATAATAAACAGACACGTTTCCGAAGAAGCCTTTTACTAAAAACACATTTTCAAAGGTGAGGGGCGTGACTGCATCCACCCCCTTTTTCTTTAAACATATTTTATAAATGACATTTGGCAGAAATACGTTTGAAAACAATAATAAACGACTGCTGAAATTATAAAAATTAGTAGTAACGAAGTCTGAACAAAAGCAAAAGCATGTTAGTGTTTTTTTTTTTTTTTGAAACAAGCGAAAGCCAATTCAAACGAAATCTCTTTGCCTTACCTTGTTCGAAAATGTCTGGAATTCAGCAGAAGACATCAGCTGTGAAATGGTTTTTTCTTCTTTTGCAAGAATTTTTCAGCGAATAACTTGTATTTGTCGATTTTCTGGAGATAGAGTGACAGAATAAAGGTGAATTTTGTGGTTTATGCTTACTTTAAAGCAAAAAAACAAGACCGACGTATACAACAGGTGTGTAGAACCTGCTGTTTCACTTGTTTTAGCTGTTCATAAGTGATCTATAAGTAAACATTTTATACAACGACCATGACGATGTCACATTTTCTATCCGAGTATTGACCTTAAAAGACATTCATCATCACCTTCATTCACTCTATCTCTCGGCCTTTCTCTCTCATACGTGCGCGCACCGACACAAAATCCTAATTTTGCTCTAACACCATGGTTAGAGCAACTCTTTATGAAGGAGTTTTTCCGTTTCCATTATATTTTTCCTGGAACATGGTGTCCTGCCGTTTACCCACATTTGTCCGACATGGAATTCTCCATGTATTTTGTGTGAGGAAACGAACATGTGGCGTTGCCATAGGATGGTACGAAGACGTCGCCAATCCAGAAGGGAGTGTGGATATTCTGAATCTTTATTGAACAACTCCTTTCTGGAAAACACCCATGTTCCGCCTTGGAAGATTTTGCTTTTCGTGAATCACTTCCTCAGCACAGCTCGGTCGCAGAGATTAATCGAGGAAAATCTCGGATTCTCCCATAAAACCTCCGTAGATTGGCGGTCTTTCTGTGCTGAAGTCTGCCAGATTGGGGCAGAAAACCACCAAAATATGATCGGAGGAGATGGGGTTGAAATTGAGATCGATGAAACGGTTCTGGTCCATCGAAAATATCGATGAGGCAGAATAGATGAGCCAATGGAGACCTCTACATAGTAGCCAGACCTGCTAGAAATAACAGCCAAATCTCCCTCAAATCACACCTTACTGTTTAATGTATGTACACATGTATATACTAGCTGGGGCGTACCCTGTAATTCCTGGGGAAGCAGGGCTTATCCCTTGATTCCGTTCTCATAATTGTTCCGCTAATCCCGTAACAACAATACAAAGTATGAGACCCATCATTGCTGGCCCTGTTTGTGAAACCCACCATTTGAGCAACTTCCTCGACATTTTACTCAAACCGTTTCTATAATATGTAAAAAGCTTCATCAGGGATGACTTAGACATGCTAAACCACCTCCCGAAGACAATAAGTGAAGGAACCCTGTTAGTATCATTCAATGTGGTGAATTTGTACACCAATATAATCCCACACAATTATGGTATAGAAGCGATGATCACCTTCTGGCTAGAAAAATACCCACAAGAGATGCCAGGAAGCATGAAGCACAGATTCACAATCACAGCACTCAAATATTCATCCTCACTAGCTCATCTTTCTCTTCAACAACATCACTCTCTCTCTCTCCCTCTGTTCCTGAAATTACCCGAGACATGGAAGCCATACCCTGTCCATTTATACATGAAAATATAAACTCTATCTCCCTTGCATTCTTGCCAACTGCTTTTATACACACCTACCTGTCGTGGTGCAGAAACAATTATAGGTGACGGTGCAAATAAATGTTATTATCTACCATTTTGCCTCCTGTCCTCACCCCTTCAAGTCCAACACAATGACATTCACATCATCTTTCTCTTCTTCAACATCACACCTGTTACATTTGGTTACAATTGGTGACTCCGATGTCTAACAGCCGTTAACATATATATATATGTTTATGCATGTACAAATATATGTATGTGTGCATGTGTATGTATTATCTGTTTATATGTGTGTGTATAAATATATATAGAGAGAGAAAGAGAGAGAAAAAGAAAGGGAGAAGGAGGAAGGAAAATAGAGAGAAGTAGAGAGAGGTTGACAGTCAACTAAGGAAGGGAAGTGATTGAAAAACCCCAAATGATTAATGGAAGATGGCTGCATGGTTAACTAGTTTGATTTGCAAAGCCAAAGTGATAGGTTCAATTCTAAAGCTTGGCATTTTCACCCCCTCTCTCACTATTCAATGCCACTTCTTCTCCTCCTCCTGCTGGGGTGAGAGTAAGAGTAGGCAGGGAGGGGCGGTGAGGGATTGACAGTTGTGATGGTTATGGGGTGAAAGTAATAGTATGAGCTGTAGTTGTGATAGAGGCGGAGGCGATGGTGGTGGTAGCTGAGGTGGTCAAGCATGAGGGTGAGAGTAAGGGATGTGAAAGAGAGTGGTGATGGTGGTGGAGGGGAAGGTGGCGAAGTCAAAGGTGTTGGTGGCGGTGGAGTCAATTCTCAATGGTGTGTGTATGGCAGTTGTCGTGGCGACGGTGGTGGTATTGATGATGGTTGAAAGCAATCAACAGAGAGAGAGAGAGAGAGAGAGAGAGAGAGAGAGAGAGAGAGAGAAGTAGGTAGACGCGGAAAAAAATTATACTAAGCCCTGAATGGGGAGACAAAAATGTTGTTTATCATGAAGCTTTGCAATAAGTTCCAAGTTGACAAATTATATCATTGTTTTGAGGAAAATTGTTTATTGCTTGAAAAATATTGTGGCACGGGAAAAGACATTCGTGCAAGATCGTTCGTCGCCTTCCTGGCGGCACTTGTGCAAGTGGCACGTGAAAAGACATTCGAGTGAGATCGTTGCCAGTGCCGCTGGACTGGCTCCTGTGCAGGTGGCACGTAAAGCACAACATTTCGAGCGTGGCCGTCGCCAGTTCCGCCTGACTGGCCCTCGTGCTGGTGGCACGTAAAAGCACCCACTACATTCTCGGAGTGGTTGGCGTTAGGAAGGGCATCCAGCTGTAGAAACTCTGCCAAATCAGGATTGGAGCCTGGTGTTGCCATCTGGTTTCACTAGTCCTTAGTCAAATCGTTCAACCCATGCTAGCATGGAAAGTGGACGTTGAACGATGATGATGATGATGACTAAAGGCAGTGCTCTAGCATGGCCACAGTCAAATGACTGAAACATATAAAAGAAAAGAATGTACTCATCCCGAAACACCTTTCCTCACCCTCTGAAAAAAATGGTTTCAGATTAAATTTTAATATAATCGTAATTTCCACCCTCTGAAAGGTATTTGTAGAAAATTTCATAGAAAAATATCCATTTTCTGGGAAGCCAAGAGGCAACAAAGTCGGTTGAAGGACACGGTTGCGTAGGTAAACCAGAAAAGTTGTAGTGATAGGAAAATGTGAGTGTTTTCTAGGAAATGATTAATGTGCGCAGTAGTTTGTGCAAAGTGAAAGTGGGTTTTTCCAAGCAGGGTTTGGAAAGAGGGGGCATAACTCTTGTTTGGCAGAGTAAAACATGTCGCTCTTCTGCGTATGAAGTCTGGTGTGAAATAGTGACAAGCAGAGAGAGGGTGCGAGAAAAAGGAAAGAATGATAAAGAGAGAGGGAAAGAGGAGTGGCGTGAGTGGCGAAGGACATTGGAGTGATAAAGACAGGAAGTGGGAGAAGAGTGAAGGGAAGAAGAGAAAGAAACGTAAGGAAAGAGACCGGAGGAGAAGTAGGAGTGGAAGTAACATCATTTGAGAGGAAGAAGGGGAGGAGAGTTTCTTCAGTGACTGATTTCTGCCTGTCTAAGCCTGACTTCCTGTTAAAACATTACGAGAGAGACATATATATACCTATATATATACCACTATATATGTATATATACACATATGATCAATATTGTTTGTGAAGCGATGACTAATTCACTGCTTTTTGCCCCAGGCAAAATGTGTGAAGAGGTGACCCCAGCCTTGAAAAATGTGAGCACGAAATCGCTATGGAAGGCGGGCGATGGACCGGTGAGTTCGATCTTTGCCAAGCTGATATCAAAGTTGGAGTCGAGCACGGGCCTGAAGGCCGAACATATATTCATCAAAGTGGTGGCCACCTGCTGTTCTTTCGCCGCTGTCTATGTGACCTTCAGCTGGATCCTCAAGAAGATGGACCCGACATATGAAGAGAAGAAAAAGGCGCAGATCCAAGCTAAAGTTATGTTGAAACGACTCGG
>NC_142957.1:19434881-19439881 GCF_046866305.1 Octopus bimaculoides
CTGAGTCCAATTCCTGCTGCAGGTGTGCAACATCACTGGAGTTCTGTATTTTCTGCGAGACTTTCGTATCGTCTGCGTAGCTTGCAAGAGTGGCTATCCGGGCACTTGAAGGCATATCTGAGAGAGCGACTATACATGTATATAACATGTATCAACAACAAATAATCCGTTCAGGGATGCTAGCATCCTAAACTGTTATATATATATTTATATATATATATATATATAGAGAGAGAGAGAGAGAGAAACCATCTCTTCCACTGTTGAATAAAGAAACGCGGACCTAGTAGAAAGCAACGCATTCACTCACACACAGACATACAGTTTGATGCTCCAATAAATCTTACTGTTATTAATCTTTATCGGTTGGTTCAACATATATATATATATATATATATATATATATATATATATATATATATATATATATATATATACACACATATATGAACACATGTATATAACATAACCTCTCTATGGTCGCTTGGCTTGCTAGAAATAACAGCCAATATATATATATAATAGAAAGGAAACCAAAACCAAGTCCAACGTCTCTATCTGATCTGATATAAACGAAATTGTTACAAACACACATATGGACGCACATACTTACATATAAGCACGAACACATAAGTGCGTGCACACATACGAGCTTGCACACACTCACATGCTCATACCGAACAATTTCAAAACAACGCCAAATCATACAATCAAAATAAATGGAAGTTGAGAGACAGGTTACTGAAGAGATTGCAAGAGTGCAATGAAATAATTTAACAAAAAACTATATAAATTAATAAGGGACTGAACCAGTGCGTGTGTTTATTACCGGCATAATGCCTCTCCCAAGGTTTAATTCTAACCATTTACAATACATTCTTCTTATTTCTGGCTTGTGCTTAGAGCGATTTTGGCTGTTATATCTAGCAAGCTAAGCGACCATAGACAGGTTATTAAGTGGCTCCGTGTATTTCAGTATGTTTCTTTGAGTATTTTTGAAACTCTGAGTTATATAGAAAGCAAATCCCTATAGAATGTATTTGTGTTGTCAATAAAATACTGAGAATAATATACTCCTTGTTTGTTTTTTTATAATTTATTTGGGAGTGAGCTGGAAGAATTTTATCACCCTTCAGACAAAACTCTTAGAACAGCATTTCTTCCATCTCTTTACGGTTCAAATCCTGCCAAGATCGACTTTACCCTTCATCCCTTCAGGGTTAGTAAAATGAATCCTAGTCAAGTCCTAGAAATTAAGTGCAGTTGACAAGGACCCTTTACGAATATTTCAGGCATTTTTTCCTGTAGTAGAAAGAACACACACACACACACACACACACACACAAAGGTCAATTTGGCTGAACTGTTGGAGCATCAGAAAAAAATATCTTTGCTGTATTAATTCCAGCACTGTTGAAGATCTCGACTTTGCAGATGATATAGAGCTACTTTCACAAACAGGGCCAAATGCAAAATAAAGAATCAAAATTAGAAGCAACAGATGCCAAACTAGGATCGAAAGTCAACCCCGACAAATCAAAGATTATGTGGTGCTTTAATGAAGAAAACATTGAACGTATTAAACTAGAAACTGGTGAACAAGAGGATGTCGCCAAGTTTATGTATTTAGGTATTAAGATAAGGTTCTCAGGCGGCACCGACGAAGATATTAAGACGAGAATAAGTAAGGCAAGGACAGCTTTCCACCTGTTTAAAAAAGGATGCAGCGCAAGTGTAATTTTAATAAAGAACAAAATAAGAATTTTTGACACTAAACGTAGAAGCGGTCTTATTATTGTATGGGGCTGAGACATGGCAAACAACAGTTAAGTCAAATAAGCAAATACAATCATTCATCAACAAGTGTTTGCGTAGTAAACTTAAAATCAGATGGCCCCGAACACGTAAGCAATATGGATCTATGGCAAAGAACGAATCAAGTTTCGATTGGGGAGCAAATATTTAGTAAAAATTGGAAGTTGATTGGTAGCACAATTAGAAAGGACAGACCAGATGTAGCGAAAAGTGCTTTACAGTGGAATCCGGATGGATATAGAAAGAGGGGTAGGCCTAAGAACTGGTGTCGTATATATATATATATTTATTTATTTATTTACATTCACACATATGATGCGGTATGTGAACATAAATAAATATATATATATATAAATATATATTTATATATATAAATATATATTTATATATATATATGGCCGTTTTTGAAATACACGGAGCGGTACTACAAAAGCAGCGTAACCATTTACAATACATTCTTCTTATTTATGGCTTGTGCTTAGAACGATTTTGGCTGTTATTTCTAGCAAGCCAAGCGACCATAGAGAGGTTATTAAGTGGCTGCAAAGCAGCGTGGTCCCGAATGCGCAGTCGCGCAGTCGAGCGTCCGGGCTAGCTAGTCGTGAGTGGTCGATCCTAACCTTGATCCTATCCCTATCCCTCACCATATCCCTAACCCTAACCCTATCCCTAACCCTAACCCTAACCCTATCCCTAACCTTAAACACATGTATTCATTTGCACACGCGCGCCCACACGCACTTTTTGTGGGATCGATCACTCACGACTAGCTAGCGCGGACGCACGACTGCGCGACTGCCCGTTCGGGACCACGCTGCTTTGCAGCCACTTAATAACCCCTCTATGGTCGCTTGGCTTGCTAGAAATAACAGCCAATATATATATATAACAGAAAAGAAACCAAAACCAAGTCCAAAGTCTCTATCTGATCTGATATAAACGAAATTTGTTACAAACACACATATGGACGCACATACTTACATATAAGCACGAACACATAAGTGCGTGCACACATACGAGCTTGCACACACTCACATGCTCATACCGAACAATTTCAAAACAACGCCAAAGCATACAATCAAAATAAATGGAAGTTGAGAGACAGGTTACTGAAGAGATTGCAAGAGTGCAATGAAATAATTTAACAAAAAACTATATAAATTAATAAAGGACTGAACCAGTGCGTGTGTTTATTACCGGCATAATGCCTCTCCCAAGGTTTAATTCTAACCATTTACCATACATTCTTCTTATTTATTCATCTTTATTGGTTGGTTCGACATATCTATCTATATATATATATATATATACACACACATATATGAACACATGTATATAACGTGTATCAACAACCAATAATCCGTTCAGGGATGCTAGCATCCTAAACTGTTATATATATATTTATATATATATATATATATATATAGAGAGAGAGAGAGAGAGAGAGTGAGAGAGAGAGAGAGAGTGAGAGAGAGAGAGAGAGAGAGAGAGAAACCATCTCTTCCACTGTTGAATAAAGAAACGCGGACCTAGTAGAAAGCAAAGCATTCACTCACACACAGACATACAGTTTAATGCTCCAATAAATCTTACTGTTATTCATCTTTATCGGTTGGTTCAACATATATATATATATATATATATATGTATATATATATATATATATATATATACACACACACATATATGAACACATGTATATAACATAACCTCTCTATAGTCGCTTGGCTTGCTAGAAATAACAGCCAATATATATATATATAACAGAAAGGAAACCAAAACCAAGTCCAAAGACACTATCCTAAACTTGATCCTATCCCTAACCGTATCACTAACCCTAACCCTATCCCTAACCCTAACCCTATCCCTAACCTTAAACACATGTATTCATTTGCACACACGCGCCCACACGCACTTTTTGTAGGATCGATCACTCACGACTAGCTAGCGCGGACGCACGACTGCGCGTCTGCGCGTTCGGGACCACGCTGCTTTGCAGCCACTTAATAACCTCTCTATGGTCGCTTGGCTTGCTAGAAATAACAGCCAATATATATTTATAACAGAAAGGAAACCAAAACCAAGTCCAAAGTCTCTATCTGATCTGATATAAACGAAATTTGTTACAAACACACATATGGACGCACATACTTACATATAAGCACGAACACATAAGTGCGTGCACACATACGAGCTTGCACACACTCACATGCTCATACCGAACAATTTCAAAACAACGCCAAAGCATACAATCAAAATAAATGGAAGTTGAGAGACAGGTTACTGAAGAGATTGCAAGAGAGCAATGAAATAAAAAAACAAAAAACTATATAAATTAATAAAGGACTGAACCAGTGCGTGTGTTTATTACCGGCATAATGCCTCTCCCAAGGTTTAATTTTAACTATTTACCTTACGTTCTTCTTATTTATTCATCTTTATCGGTTGGTTCGACATATATATATATATATATATATATATATATATATATATATATACACACACATGTATGAACACATGTATATAACATGTATCAACAAACGATAATCCGTTCAGGGATGCTAGCATCCTAAACTGTTATATATATATATATGTATATATATATGTATATATATATGTATATATATATATATATGAACAAATAGTAAATGAGTATATGCATATATACGTACACGTATGTGCATACCGACATACACCTGTATGTATAGGTGCATATCTGGGTGCAGGACATTGAAACCATCTCTTCCACTGTTGAATAAAGAAACGCGGACCTAGTAGAAAGCAAAGCATTCACTCACACACAGACATACAGTTTAATGCTCCAATAAATCTTACTGTTATTAATTTTTATCGGTTGGTTCAATATATATATATATATATATATATATATATATATATATATATATATATATACACACACACATATATGAACACATGTATATAACATAACCTCTCTATAGTCGCTTGGCTTGCTAGAAATAACAGCCAATATATATATATAACAGAAAGGAAACCAAAACCAAGTCCAAAGTCTCTATCTGATCTGATATAAACGAAATTTGTTACAAACACACATATGGACGCACATACTTACATATAAGCACGAACACATAAGTGCGTGCACACATAAGTGCGTGCACACATACGAGCTTGCACACACTCACATGCTCATACCGAACAATTTC
>NC_142957.1:19454881-19459881 GCF_046866305.1 Octopus bimaculoides
ATACAGTTTAATGCTCCAATAAATCTTACTGTTATTCATCTTTATCGGTTGGTTCAACATATATATATATATATATATATATGTATATATATATATATATATATACACACACACATATATGAACACATGTATATAACATAACCTCTCTATAGTCGCTTGGCTTGCTAGAAATAACAGCCAATATATATATATATAACAGAAAGGAAACCAAAACCAAGTCCAAAGACACTATCCTAAACTTGATCCTATCCCTAACCGTATCACTAACCCTAACCCTATCCCTAACCCTAACCCTATCCCTAACCTTAAACACAGGTATTCATTTGCACACGCGCGCCCACACGCACTTTTTGTAGGATCGATCACTCACGACTAGCTAGCGCGGACGCACGACTGCGCGTCTGCGCGTTCGGGACCACGCTGCTTTGCAGCCACTTAATAACCTCTCTATGGTCGCTTGGCTTGCTAGAAATAACAGCCAATATATATTTATAACAGAAAGGAAACCAAAACCAAGTCCAAAGTCTCTATCTGATCTGATATAAACGAAATTTGTTACAAACACACATATGGACGCACATACTTACATATAAGCACGAACACATAAGTGCGTGCACACATATGAGCGTGCACACATACGAGCTTGCACACACTCACATGCTCATACCGAACAATTTCAAAACAAGGCCAAACCATACAATCAAAATAAATGGAAGTTGAGAGACAGGTTACTGAAGAGATTGCAAGAGAGCAATGAAATAAAAAAACAAAAAACTATATAAATTAATAAAGGACTGAACCAGTGCGTGTGTTTATTACCGGCATAATGCCTCTCCCAAGGTTTAATTTTAACTATTTACCTTACATTCTTCTTATTTATTCATCTTTATCGGTTGGTTCGACATATATATATATATATATATATATATATATATATATATATATATATATATATATATATATGTAGATATATATATATATATATATATATATATATATATATATATATATACACACATGTATGAACACATGTATATAACATGTATCAACAAACAATAATCCGTTCAGGGATGCTAGCATCCTAAACTGTTATATATATATATATGTATATATATATGTATATATATATATATATATATATATATATGAACAAATAGTAAATGAGTATATGCATATATACGTACACGTATGTGCATACCGACATCCACCTGTATGTATAGGTGCATATCTGGGTACAGGGCATTGAAACCATCTCTTGCACTGTTGAATAAAGAAACGCGGACCTAGTAGAAAGCAAAGCATTCACTCACACACAGACATACAGTTTAATGCTCCAATAAATCTTACTGTTATTCATCTTTATCGGTTGGTTCAACATATATACACACACACATATATGAACACATGTATATAACATAACCTCTCTATAGTCGCTTGGCTTGCTAGAAATAACAGCCAATATATATATATATAACAGAAAGGAAACCAAAACCAAGTCCAAAGACACTATCCTAAACTTGATCCTATCCCTAACCGTATCACTAACCCTAACCCTATCCCTAACCCTAACCCTCTCCCTAACCTTAACCCTAACCCTATCCCTAACCTTAAACACATGTATTCATTAGCAAACGCTCGCCCAAACGAACTTTTTGTAGGATCGATCACTCACGACTAGCTAGCGCGGACGCACGACTGCGCGACTGCCCGTTCGGGACCACGCTGCTTTGCAGCCACTTAATAACCTCTCTATGGTCGCTTGGCTTGCTAGAAATAACAGCCAATATATATATATAACAGAAAGGAAACCAAAACCAAGTCCAAAGTCTCTATCTGATCTGATATAAACGAAATTTGTTACAAACACACATATGGACGCACATACTTACATATAAGCACGAACACATAAGTGCGTGCACACATACGAGCTTGCACACACTCACATGCTCATACCGAACAATTTCAAAACAACGCCAAAGCATACAATCAAAATAAATGGAAGTTGAGAGACAGGTTACTGAAGAGATTGCAAGAGTGCAATGAAATAATTTAACAAAAAACTATATAAATTAATAAAGGACTGAACCAGTGCGTGTGTTTATTACCGGCATAATGCCTCTCCCAAGGTTTAATTCTAACTATTTACCATACATTCTTCTTATTTATTCATCTTTATCGGTTGGTTCGACATATATATATATATATATATATATATATATATATATATATGTATATATATATATATATATATATATATATATATATATATACACACACATATATGAACACATGTATATAGCATGTATCAACAAACAATAATCCGTTCAGGGATGCTAGCATCCTAAACTGTTATATATATATATGTATATATATATGTATATATATATATATATATATATATATATATATATATATATATATATATGAACAAATAGTAAATGAGTATATGCATATATACGTACACGTATGTGCATACCGACATCCACCTGTATGTATAGGTGCATATCTGGGTACAGGATATTGAAACCATCTCTTCCACTGTTGAATAAAGAAACGCGGACCTAGTAGAAAGCAAAGCATTCACTCACACACAGACATACAGTTTAATGCTCCAATAAATCTTACTGTTATTCATCTTTATCGGTTGGTTCAACATATATATATATATATATATATGTATATATATATATATATATATACACACACACATATATGAACACATGTATATAACATAACCTCTCTATAGTCGCTTCGCTTGCTAGACATAACAGCCAATATATATAACAGAAAGGAAACCAAAACCAAGTCCAAAGTCTCTATCCTAAACTTCATCCTATCCCTAACCGTATCACTAACCCTAACCGTATCCCAAACCCTAACCCTATCCCTAACCCTAACCCTATCCCTAACCTTAAACACATGTATTCATTTGCACACAGGCGCCCACACGCACTTTTTGTGGAATCGATCACTCACGACTAGCTAGCGCGGACGCACGACTGCGCGTCTGCGCGTTCGGGACCACGCTGCTTTGCAGCCACTTAATAACCTCTCTATGGTCGCTTGGCTTGCTAGAAATAACAGCCAATATATATTTATAACAGAAAGGAAACTAAAACCAAGTCCAAAGTCTCTATCTGATCTGATATAAACGAAATTTGTTACAAACACACATATGGACGCACATACTTACATATAAGCACGAACACATAAGTGCGTGCACACATATGAGCGTGCACACATACGAGCTTGCACACACTCACATGCTCATACCGAACAATTTCAAAACAACGCCAAATCATACGTTCAAAATAAATGGAAGTTGAGAGACAGGTTACTGAAGAGATTGCAAGAGTGCAATGAAATAATTTAACAAAAAACTATATAAATTAATAAAGGACTGAACCAGTGCGTGTGTTTATTACCGGCATAATGCCTCTCCCAAGGTTTAATTCTAACTATTTACCATACATTCTTCTTATTTATTCATCGTTATCGGTTGGTTCGACATATATATATATATATATATATATATAAATATGTATATATATATATATATATATATATATATATATATATATATATATACACACACATATATGAACACATGTATATAACATGTATCAACAAACAATAATCCGTTCAGGGATGCTAGCATCCTAAACTGTTATATATATATATGTATATATATATGTATATATATATATATATATATATATATATATATATATATGAACAAATAGTAAATGAGTATATGCATATATACGTACAGGTATGTGCATACCGACATCCACCTGTATGTATAGGTGCATATCTGGGTGCAGGACATTGAAACCATCTCTTCCACTGTTGAATAAAGAAACGCGGACCTAGTAGAAAGCAACGCATTCACTCACACACAGACATACAGTTTAATGCTCCAATAAATCTTACTGTTATTAATCTTTATCGGTTGGTTCAACATATATATATATATATATATATATATATATATATATATATATATATATATATATATATATATATATACAGACACATATATGAACACATGTATACAACATAACCTCTCTATGGTTGCTTGGCGTCCTAGAAATAACAGCCAATATATATATAACAGAAAGGAAACCAAAACCAAGTCCAAAGTCTCTATCTGATCTGATATAAACGAAATTGTTACAAACACACATATGGACGCACATACTTACATATAAGCACGAACACGGATTATTGGTTGTTGATACATGTTATATACATGTGTTCATATATGTGTGTATATATATATATATATATATATATATATATATATAAATATATATATATGTCGAACCAACCGATAAAGATGAATAAATAAGAAGAATGTATGGTAAATAGTCAGAATCAAACCTTGGGAGAGGCATTATGCCGGTAATAAACACACGCACTGTTTCAGTCCCTTATTAATTTATATATTTTTTTGTTTTTTTATTTCATTGCTCTCTTGCAATCTCTTCAGTAACCTGTCTCTCAACTTCCATTTATTTTGATTGTATTATTTGGCGTTGTTTTGAAATTGTTCGGTATGAGCATGTGAGTGTGTGCAAGCTCGTATGTGTGCACGCTCATATGTGTTCACGCACTCATGTGTTCGTGCTTATATGTAAGTATGTTCGTCCATATGTGTGTTTGTAACAATTTCGTTTATATCAGATCAGATAGAGACTTCGGACTTGGTTTTGGTTTCTTTTCTGTTATATTTATATATTGGCTGTTATTTCTAGCAAGCCAAGCAACCATAGAGAGGTTATTAAGTGGCTGCAAAGAAGCGTGGTCCCGAACGCGCAGTCGCGCAGTCGTGCGTCCGCGCTAGCTAGTCGTGAGTGATCGATCCTACAAAACGTTCGTGTGGGCATGCACACATACCAGCGTGCACACATACGAGCTTGCACACACTCACATGCTCATACCGAACAATTTCAAAACAAGGCCAAATCATACAATCAAAATAAATGGAAGTTGAGAGA
>NC_142957.1:19467381-19472398 GCF_046866305.1 Octopus bimaculoides
ATATATGAACAAATAGTAAATGAGTATATGCATATATACGTACACGTATGTGCATACCGACATCCACCTGTATGTATAGGTGCATATCTGGGTACAGGGCATTGAAACCATCTCTTCCACTGTTGAATAAAGAAACGCGGACCTAGTAGAAAGCAAAGCATTCACTCACACACAGACATACAGTTTAATGCTCCAATAAATCTTACTGTTATTCATCTTTATCGGTTGGTTCAACATATATATATATATATATATATATACACACACACATATATGAACACATGTATATAACATAACCTCTCTATAGTCGCTTGGCTTGCTAGAAATAACAGCCAATATATATATATATAACAGAAAGGAAACCAAAACCAAGTCCAAAGACACTATCCTAAACTTGATCCTATCCCTAACCGTATCACTAACCCTAACCCTATCCCTAACCCTAACCCTCTCCCTAACCTTAACCCTAACCCTATCCCTAACCTTAAACACATGTATTCATTAGCAAACGCTCGCCCAAACGAACTTTTTGTAGGATCGATCACTCACGACTAGCTAGCGCGGACGCACGACTGCGCGACTGCCCGTTCGGGACCACGCTGCTTTGCAGCCACTTAATAACCTCTCTATGGTCGCTTGGCTTGCTAGAAATAACAGCCAATATATATATATAACAGAAAGGAAACCAAAACCAAGTCCAAAGTCTCTATCTGATCTGATATAAACGAAATTTGTTACAAACACACATATGGACGCACATACTTACATATAAGCACGAACACATAAGTGCGTGCACACATACGAGCTTGCACACACTCACATGCTCATACCGAACAATTTCAAAACAACGCCAAAGCATACAATCAAAATAAATGGAAGTTGAGAGACAGGTTACTGAAGAGATTGCAAGAGTGCAATGAAATAATTTAACAAAAAACTATATAAATTAATAAAGGACTGAACCAGTGCGTGTGTTTATTACCGGCATAATGCCTCTCCCAAGGTTTAATTCTAACTATTTACCATACATTCTTCTTATTTATTCATCTTTATCGGTTGGTTCGACATATATATATATATATATATATATATATATATATATATATGTATATATATATATATATATATATATATATATATATATATACACACACATATATGAACACATGTATATAGCATGTATCAACAAACAATAATCCGTTCAGGGATGCTAGCATCCTAAACTGTTATATATATATATGTATATATATATGTATATATATATATATATATATATATATATATATATATATATATATATATATATATGAACAAATAGTAAATGAGTATATGCATATATACGTACACGTATGTGCATACCGACATCCACCTGTATGTATAGGTGCATATCTGGGTACAGGATATTGAAACCATCTCTTGCACTGTTGAATAAAGAAACGCGGACCTAGTAGAAAGCAAAGCATTCACTCACACACAGACATACAGTTTAATGCTCCAATAAATCTTACTGTTATTCATCTTTATCGGTTGGTTCAACATATATATATATATATATATATGTATATATATATATATATATATATATATACACACACACATATATGAACACATGTATATAACATAACCTCTCTATAGTCGCTTCGCTTGCTAGACATAACAGCCAATATATATAACAGAAAGGAAACCAAAACCAAGTCCAAAGTCTCTATCCTAAACTTCATCCTATCCCTAACCGTATCACTAACCCTAACCGTATCCCAAACCCTAACCCTATCCCTAACCCTAACCCTATCCCTAACCTTAAACACATGTATTCATTTGCACACAGGCGCCCACACGCACTTTTTGTGGAATCGATCACTCACGACTAGCTAGCGCGGACGCACGACTGCGCGTCTGCGCGTTCGGGACCACGCTGCTTTGCAGCCACTTAATAACCTCTCTATGGTCGCTTGGCTTGCTAGAAATAACAGCCAATATATATTTATAACAGAAAGGAAACTAAAACCAAGTCCAAAGTCTCTATCTGATCTGATATAAACGAAATTTGTTACAAACACACATATGGACGCACATACTTACATATAAGCACGAACACATAAGTGCGTGCACACATATGAGCGTGCACACATACGAGCTTGCACACACTCACATGCTCATACCGAACAATTTCAAAACAACGCCAAATCATACGTTCAAAATAAATGGAAGTTGAGAGACAGGTTACTGAAGAGATTGCAAGAGTGCAATGAAATAATTTAACAAAAAACTATATAAATTAATAAAGGACTGAACCAGTGCGTGTGTTTATTACCGGCATAATGCCTCTCCCAAGGTTTAATTCTAACTATTTACCATACATTCTTCTTATTTATTCATCGTTATCGGTTGGTTCGACATATATATATATATATATATATATATAAATATGTATATATATATATATATATATATATATATATATATATATATATATATATACACACACATATATGAACACATGTATATAACATGTATCAACAAACAATAATCCGTTCAGGGATGCTAGCATCCTAAACTGTTATATATATATATGTATATATATATGTATATATATATATATATATATATATATATATATATATATATGAACAAATAGTAAATGAGTATATGCATATATACGTACAGGTATGTGCATACCGACATCCACCTGTATGTATAGGTGCATATCTGGGTGCAGGACATTGAAACCATCTCTTCCACTGTTGAATAAAGAAACGCGGACCTAGTAGAAAGCAACGCATTCACTCACACACAGACATACAGTTTAATGCTCCAATAAATCTTACTGTTATTAATCTTTATCGGTTGGTTCAACATATATATATATATATATATATATATATATATATATATATATATATATATATATATATATATATATACAGACACATATATGAACACATGTATACAACATAACCTCTCTATGGTTGCTTGGCGTCCTAGAAATAACAGCCAATATATATATAACAGAAAGGAAACCAAAACCAAGTCCAAAGTCTCTATCTGATCTGATATAAACGAAATTGTTACAAACACACATATGGACGCACATACTTACATATAAGCACGAAAACGGATTATTGGTTGTTGATACATGTTATATACATGTGTTCATATATGTGTGTATATATATATATATATATATATATATATATATATATAAATATATATATATGTCGAACCAACCGATAAAGATGAATAAATAAGAAGAATGTATGGTAAATAGTCAGAATCAAACCTTGGGAGAGGCATTATGCCGGTAATAAACACACGCACTGGTTCAGTCCCTTATTAATTTATATATTTTTTTGTTTTTTTATTTCATTGCTCTCTTGCAATCTCTTCAGTAACCTGTCTCTCAACTTCCATTTATTTTGATTGTATTATTTGGCGTTGTTTTGAAATTGTTCGGTATGAGCATGTGAGTGTGTGCAAGCTCGTATGTGTGCACGCTCATATGTGTTCACGCACTCATGTGTTCGTGCTTATATGTAAGTATGTTCGTCCATATGTGTGTTTGTAACAATTTCGTTTATATCAGATCAGATAGAGACTTCGGACTTGGTTTTGGTTTCTTTTCTGTTATATTTATATATTGGCTGTTATTTCTAGCAAGCCAAGCAACCATAGAGAGGTTATTAAGTGGCTGCAAAGAAGCGTGGTCCCGAACGCGCAGTCGCGCAGTCGTGCGTCCGCGCTAGCTAGTCGTGAGTGATCGATCCTACAAAACGTTCGTGTGGGCATGCACACATACCAGCGTGCACACATACGAGCTTGCACACACTCACATGCTCATACCGAACAATTTCAAAACAAGGCCAAATCATACAATCAAAATAAATGGAAGTTGAGAGACAGGTTACTGAAGAGATTGCATGAGTGCAATGAAATAATTTAACAAAAAAACTAAATAAATTAATAAAGGACTGAACCAGTGCGTGTGTTTATTACCGGCATAATGCCTCTCCCAAGGTTTAATTCTAACTATTTACCATACATTCTTCTTATTTATTCATCTTTATCGGTTGGTTCGACATATATATATATATATATATATATATATATACACACACATATATGAACACATGTATATAACATGTATCAACAAACAATAATCCGTTCAGGGATGCTAGCATCCTAAACTGTTATATATATATATGTATATATATATATATATATATATATATATATGAACAAATAGTAAATGAGTATATGCATATATACGTACAGGTATGTGCATACCGATATCCACCTGTATGTATAGGTGCATATCTGGGTACAGGACATTGAAACCATCTCTTGCACTGTTGAATAAAGAAACGCGGACCTAGTAGAAAGCAAAGCATTCACTCACACACAGACATACAGTTTAATGCTCCAATAAATCTTACTGTTATTCATCTTTATCGGTTGGTTCAACATATATATATATATATATATATGTATATATATATATATATATATACACACACACATATATGAACACATGTATATAACATAACCTCTCTATAGTCGCTTGGCTTGCTAGAAATAACAGCCAATATATATATATATAACAGAAAGGAAACCAAAACCAAGTCCAAAGACACTATCCTAAACTTCATCCTATCCCTAACCGTATCACTAACCCTAACCCTATCCCTAACCCTAACCCTATCCCTAACCTTAAACACAGGTATTCATTTGCACACGCGCGCCCACACGCACTTTTTGTAGGATCGATCACTCACGACTAGCTAGCGCGGACGCACGACTGCGCGTCTGCCCGTTCGGGACCACGCTGCTTTGCAGCCACTTAATAACCTCTCTATGGTCGCTTGGCTTGCTAGAAATAACAGCCAATATATATTTATAACAGAAAGGAAACCAAAACCAAGTCCAAAGTCTCTATCTGATCTGATATAAACGAAATTTGTTACAAACACACATATGGACGCACATACTTACATATAAGCACGAACACATAAGTGCGTGC